>NW_020170426.1:227041-238243 GCF_000524195.1 Echinococcus granulosus | reverse complement strand
GGGAAGAGATGATGGATTTTGGCAATGGTTGCTTTGCCCCTATTTTTTTACAATTCTTTTTGCATCCCTATATGTTTGACTATAAACACTGCCTACTCTTTGCTGATTGTTTTACATTTAGTAAAATTATGCCGCTTAGACCTCCGGTTTTACAAAATGCCATTAATGTCACCAATGTCTCTCACTGTTATTTTTCCATAGGGCAAAATCATGCGGCTTGTGATGCAGAAGATTGCGATACACTTTTTGAGTTCTTTAAGCTAAGGTGCTTAAATGCCAGAAGTCGGGATATATTTGACTCATTGAATGCATTCAGATTCATTAACCAATCTACTACATCTTCACTATGTCCAATTCTGATTTGCCCTCAGCGCTAGCAATCCTTTAAATAAAATGTACAGTTTTAAATACATAACACTTTATGTAAGCTTAAGGATTTCTCCTTTCTATTAACACTTATAGTGACTTTCTACATGAATCTCCCCTTTCCAGACACTCGATTTTCTAACTAAATGATTTACGGATGCATTCAACTAGCCTATAGGTATTTTGAGATTTTCTGTCTCCGTGTACGAGAGAAGAAGGCGCTAGACAAAGCATTGTCTTGCCCCTCTTCTAAATTGCCAAGAGGCATGCCGATGCCAATAGACGACTTGACCAATCAAGCTCACAGGACCCTCTGACCAATGAATGCGTTGACTCAAGAGCATCGATTTCCATGTGAGCGCACGTGCGCACGCCTCTGATTGGTGCCCGATCGGCGTGCCTGCGTGCGTTAAAATTTCCATGGTTCTTCACTCACACGGCTCTCGCTTTGGCCCAATCGGACACCGGTGGGGAAGGTTTGCTCTCCCATGCTGCATCAACAGCCGTCGGCCGTCATTGCTACCATGCGACCGGGAAACTCACGACCGGGCGGATTTTATCCCGGCCAAAGCCTCATGGGACCCTTCACGCCGCAGACGCCGCGACAGCCCTTCTCTGGAACTGCCAGGCCCCTATCCACTGTCCTATCTCCTCTCACCTTTTCACACAGTTCAAAGCGACTTCCCTGTGGGTTGATGGACTTCTTCGCTCTTCGTGGCATGCCTAATCAACTCGGTGGAAGCTGCGATGCGGCCAAACCATCAGCCACTCAGGTGAGTAGGATTTGGGTGCGACCTCCTGAAAGCACTTTAGTGGTAGAATTTTCTGAACCACTTGAAAAAAGATTGTGGTTCTGCTATCCGTACTTTGCGACATTTTAGGATGTTAAGCCCTTTTAAAACTTCTGTGGGGTGTTGCGCCCGTGTTATCATATTCCCTAAATGTGCTGGGAAAATTCTAAAAATTTTGAGTTCCCTCACTACCATCCACATTCAATTTCTTAAAATTTGAAATGTTCCCACTAAGCTTCATTAAAGTCGCGGTAAGCTATCTTATTAGGGAAAACTTGTTGTGAACGTACAAAAGGATTGGGAAACTACAGATCAGGACTAAAGCACGAGTCTCTGTGGCTAAAGTACCCGCGTTTTTACGCGCATGAAATCACTACAAAACCTGCATAGAGCTCACTCCAAGCTGTGCTGGCAGGGTCTTTACTGGGTTTTTGTTTTGCTATAGGTCTACTAATTGAATCGGTAGTAATACCATGCTTGAAGAATATTGGAGTTGTACAAATCTCCTGACTTTTGTCAACACTATCGCATAATTGAAGCTAGTTACAACTTTTTTGTGCTTAATTATGATGCCATCAATGTCTACACTCTCAAATTGATGCAGGTGAGGTACCCTGTTGAGGATTTTACCTCCTTGATAGCAATAGTTCACGATCTCAAGATCAAATAACATCATTTTTGGTGGCCGTGCTAGAACCGAAAATTTTCTGTTTTTTAAAACCATCGATTTTTTGCAACGAAAAGGCACTGAAATGGCACGGACATGACCAGTTTAAAGCCCGAACTATTGATTTATCGATTGCGCAATCCCTTGGACTTTGCGGCCTAGAGACAGACTGTATTTGCCCTCTTGCGGTGTGGGTGGGTGCACGGGTTGGCCAGTGTAATGATTCATTGCCCTTTTTTGGATTGGTTGGGATTGCACGAACTGACTCATACCTTTCGTTGCCGAAATCTTGCCGACGCCCACTAACACCACTATTGGTGTCAGTTCCACTATTGGAGGCCTCTGGTGTTTTATGTTTTTGCGCACCGAAAGCACTGCGTTTTAGGCGTTTCAACCATTCGCTCATAGAATGACCCACTTCACGGTTGCTGGAAGTTCATTGCGTGCAAAGATAAATTATCTTACTTTTCGTTAGCTGAGGAAGTTGCTACTCCTGTCCGGAATTTGTGTAAACAGAATATCGCCTCGTGGAGAGCCTATTTGTCCTTTGGTAAACAAAAGATCCTCCAGATACAGTTTTCCTTTGAGCGCATCTTAGTACGATCCTTTTTAATTACTGATTGTAGTCTTGTTCAACGAATGGGTAAGTCCCGGTGCCACTTGGTAAATCTATCAACAATGTAGATGATTCTCAGTAGGCACTGCCACAAATCATAGCCATGGAATTTCGTGCCCTAAATATAACAACTATTACCGTAATTTATGCTCTCGATCTGGATACCCTAAGCTTGGGTACTGTTTGAACTTGTTCATAATGCGGCTTCCGATTTTGCTCGCTGCACTGATTCGAATGAAATGTAGGGGCTTGCGAGATGCTTGAGATCGTTTGTACGTATGCGTATGTGAGCCTTTCAGCACAGGACTATTGAATGGGCTCTCTACCTGCCAGTTTTACCTTCAGCCCTCGTTTTGTATGGCATCAGGCTAAGAGGATCCTGGCGCATTTCCAGCTTGTCCACTTTACCTGGCTAATTGCGTACCGTCGCACATCTGCAGTAGTTAGCTTCTCCTCCAAAATGTCGCATCGTGTTTGAAGAGGGTGCACCAGCAGAACAACGTACCAGCCAGAGTCAACTTCCGGTAAATTGGTCGAAGATAGGTACAGCATAATTATTTATTTTTGGTCCCGAAGAATGAGGGATTGCGTGACACTATTGATAAAAATAATCGGAAGTTTACCTGTCTAGAACAGCCTTAAGTCAGGATGATGAAACAGTTCGTTGACGCCCGCGTCAAATGAGAAGGCAAGGCATTGGTTGAGGCCACCGGTAGCAAGTGGGTCTTACCTATACGCCATCCATTTACAGATGTCCAGAATCTTTGGAGCCTAGCTACTTGTTCTTCAACTCATCCAGTAAAATCCATGTGGAAGGGAATTGCTTATTGACTCATCTCACAAAGCACTATTACATACTCACCCCCCGTTCTCCTCTCAAGCTATTTCTCCAAGCGATGCTTGTCACCTTTTTGTGACATCAGCAGTAGACATCCATAGGATCACGAAAAACAGAATGTGCATTCTGAAAATAGGTGCGAGACATAAAGGGTGGTGTCTAAGCGCTATTTTTGCATCTCAAGGAATGAAGCGTTTTATCAGAGGTGAGATTTGCAGCCGCTGTTTGTTTCGTTTAGTGGGAACTAAGGGCAGATTGTAATAGTGTTTATTTTAAGCTGTACTTATTTGCTCTTTATTGCAGAGTTTGGTTACTTTGTGAATAACTTCACTAAATATCGGCAACACTTTTCATTTTTTTCTCAATTCTCATGTCTAGTCCTAACATCTTATAAAATTGGGATTTTTTTGCACGCGATTCCAACTCTTCATCGGACGGATTGTACATTCACTTCCCATGGTGTATTTTTTCATCCCACAACTGCAACATGGAAGTGGTGAGAAAGTGAAGCAGTAAAGCAAACTCATAAATTGTAGTGCTATAAAACTCATGCAGGCGATCTCACTTGGTGATGGTGTCTGTGGAACCCCATCTAATAGCTCCAAAAACTAATGCCTGGGTGTTAAGTCTACGGCTGTCAGGTCGCACGCAAAAATTTGCGTGACCTCTGCCTCGCGATTCCACGTGCCGCCCTGCGTGCGCAATAACGCGGTCAAAATCGATGCGATGCGTCACCCGCGGCGATAAGGCTACGCGGTGGGGATGTAGGCCGACAGTCCCACCACTGCAAGTGCATTCGCCCACACACATCAAATAATTCATAACCAGTACGTGTTGCGGTGTCTAGTGGGTGAGTCAGGCAGTCGGGATGCTTCAGGGCAAATTCGTCCTTCTTTCGGGGCGGCGGGACTGCGGCTCAACAATGTAATTGAGAAGTTGTTAATGCAGCGCGCTATTTGGATGCGTCCCTTCTGTATAAAAGCTTCCCTCATTTCTGTGTACTCGCCTTGAATGCTACTTGAAGCAAGGCAGAGGTGAAAGGCACGGGATTTTTGAGTGAATTTACAGGTTTTTCACCTTTCATTTAACGAGGAAAATAACTCCGTAAATGCTGCAATTTTTGTGGAATGTTGATGTCTTGTTCAGCTGAAAGGAATTGTATAATGCCCAAATAAACGATAATAATAAAGTGCCATTCTAAAATTTCGGCTTACTTTTCAAATGCCATCTGTCTAACTGTCACTTTTTTTATGCAAATGACCTCCACGAAATGGCAAAATCATTTCAGCCAATCGCATTACCATCATGGGACCCAAATATGTCTCTTTTAAAGGTTTCCTGTTTTATGCAGCAAAATTGGAGTAGAATTGACATGAATTGGCGTAGACTTGCTTAAGGTAGTTTTACTCCATTTGATTTCAGCGGGAGTTGCAGGCAGCAATCCCCAGCCCTTATGTTTAAAATATATTCCGACGTCGTTATGGAATGGAGATCGCGTGTACCCCTTCTCCGAATGTACGGAAACTCTCACTTGCACAACACAATCACAAGCCATGGTGCTTGCGTCTGTTTTCTTCTCGACTTGAAAAGGAAGAGATGCCTTAAATTGTTCCCTTGCTAGCGAGATTTGGTAGAAGCGTTCCAATAGCGAATTGGTAGTCAGTAATGTGCTGAGTAAGTGGTCTCGTAATAATCTGTGAAAACATTGCTTAATCAGTGGGATCAAGGTGTGAGTGCTGGAGCCTAAGTGCGTTTTCTCCATTAATAGTGGCGCTTTAATCACTAACTGTCAACGAGGGATCCTGGAATGTTTTGGTCTAGTGTAAATACATTTCATGTCGAGAAGGTAGCATTGCTAATTTGCCTTCCGTAAGACGCATTTTTTAAGAGGTGAGGTGATAAACAATTTGTAAAGCAAAGCGATCGAAAAGAACTTTGCCTAAACCGATTGTTATTAAAAAAACTGTATCTTAATGTCTTTGGCTCACTATGGAGTTATATCTGTGAGCGTGTTCTCGAATTTCATCTATGATTTTTCACGATATCAAATGACTCAGAGACGATATTCACCACGCACTATATGTCATCAAAGCTCATCGCAGGACTTAAAACGGAAGGATTGTGAGAATAACCTTGTAACTTTACCGCATTTCTGCCTTGAGAGATGATGTACTCACGGTTAAATTTGACACGTTTAGTTTAGTGAAGTCCAACACCCCTTGCCATCTGAACACCGGGGTACGGTGTAGGTTTGGGCAGATGTCTACACCACCAGGTGGAACTTGAAGAGACTTAGAGGCCGCGTAGTTGAATGTACACTTAAATAAGTATTGTTTTACAGTTGCGGTTGGCGTAAAGGGTGGGATGAGGAGACTCAACGTACGGACTCACTCGATGAAATGGATACCCGAGCTCCTTGATTGACAAATTGTACAGGTTAAACTTTTCCAGCATGCTAGAAAGGTGAACTTTAGAGGGCTGCTGTTTGCTCTGCCTCCTACCGGCCATGCAATCTGTGTGTAGGCTAGTAGTGATGGTGGTGGCTGTTACGCACATACATGAATGTTACGAGAACTGTTTCTGTGTTTCGCGGACAGTCTTAAACGCGTACATGTGCGCACGCAACACACACACACCCAATTCTCGCCCTCTCTCTCTAACTTTTGAGTGTTTACGATTCGTTTTTGTGTGCATTCGGGTCGTAATGCTGGTGAAGGTGAGAGTGGACGAAGTTTGACTACAAACATGCACACACCGTGAAACGACTGCTAAACACGCCATTGCTAGGCGCAGTTAAAAGCACGCCATGCTAACCTCTCACGTGAGTTTTTCCATCCCGCTTTCTCCCCATTAGTAATAAGTGAGTTATTTAATAATAGTTCAATTATTTATTTCATTCTCATCCTGTGATTAGCGAATTTTTTGGATGGTTTCCGTCAAATCCTCACAGGAAACTTGCTATTTTCATTTTTCTGCTCTCATTGTTTACCGGTGAGTGTCACTTAGCTGTAGTTTTAAGCAAAAAAGCTCAGGCCAAGGGTCACTCAATTGACGTTTTTTTTGTCTTGGTGTGAAGTGTGGCACTTTTGTTAAATACCAGAATTACTATGATGGACTTTGACGTATGGAGTACTTCATTGAAAGTGATAAAAAGGTGATAGGATGGTAGTGCTGTTTATCAAATATTTTTGATCAACTAGGTGACAGTAAGTTTGTTCTTCATTTCCAAATGATCAAAGGAAGGGGAAAGAGCTTCTAATATCATCCCATCTTAACTCCTTGTTGAAGCAGCACATTTTACACACTTTCTCTGCGATGATATTCCTTGAAAGTAACAGGTTTAATTACTACATGTCGCATTTTTGTTACTGGTTGTCTTCGTACTCCTACTTGACTGACAGTGAATCAAAGTAGCCAATCATGTGAAGATGGTTATGAATACTTTGTTTATTCTATTCGCACCTGCCTCAGTCATGTGTGATTGGACGGACGGATGGAATGCTTCTTGTCGTTAATTCCCACCAGTCGTGCCATTGGGGGTAGGAAATGCAATCGACATATTTTGTGCATCCAGGCAGTGGCGTGGAACAGCCTCCACAATATTTGCACAATCGCTGGACTGAATTTCCTCTTTTCTGACCAATAATGTTATATTCCGTATCAAAGGTCAGAACAGTGGTGAAACATCTGTAAGATATAACTTTGGATGAGAAGAGGTCACATTGGTTTTTGTTAACTTGTAACACATCGAATTCTCATTTCGTTTTACACACTTTTAAAATTTTTAATTATAGCCCATCAGTAACGTCTATTGTCTGGCGAGTATTGTGTTCCAACCTAAGGTCAGTGTTGTCTTGGCCTTGTCCCGCTCGCGCTTGCCATAAATGCCCGGGTTACTTGCATATAACTTCAAGCGATTTTTGGTAATTAGTGGACTAGCTGTGGAGAGCTTTCCATAACCCCTCCCATTTTTAATTTTTGACTGTCCCCCCTGTTTTGGGTGTGGTCATGTGATTGTCTGATGCTAATGTCACGAAAGGGTGACAATCATCACTCGGGGAAACAGGAAAAAGGGAATACAGAGAATGGGGATGAAGCATAATTTTTCTCCTATTAGATCTTATGGGTAGACTGTGTGGCGGTATGAGGTCTTGTGTTAGAGATTTGTTTCTTACATCATTAATGTGATGCATCTATCTTTGAATGGTTCATTACCAAATTCCCATTTGTGTATAATCCATTTGGTTCTGGTTCTGGGTAGTACGTTGTTTTGTCATCACACCTTCTCCAAGTGTAATGAAGAAGATTAGACATAAAACCATTTTCTGGAGGTTTGTGACCGAATTGGGCCTGGTTGGTAAAGTGGACAGGCTGGAATCACATGGGGCTTATGTCTACCGATAATGCGTGAATTGGGTGTCGAAAATAAGGAGGTGTTTGCGAACCCAATCGAGTGAACCGTACTGATTGACTAAAGTGCTCCCGTATTCGCTTTATACTGCATGGGTAAAAGCACTTGCACGGATTTCACATGACCCTAGGAGTTGCAGGAAGCCGCCGCTGTTACCTATTACCGAAAACCGCGTTAAATTTTTGGTCACCTGCCATTTGGAGTCAGATTGAAATTCTTGTAGTGGTGGTTAAATTGGATTAGTTGTGAAATCCCACTATCGTTACTCCTGCCTAGTTTCCTCAAGTATAACTGTTTGGCAGTAGTTTTTGTTGAATCACTTACCTCTTACTGTAAAATCCCTCGTGTTGCTCAATCTTTCGGTTGAGAAATTACTAAATAACACACCGACTTTGGTTTACTTTTCCCACTCCTGCTTCCTGAACTAAATTGCGCAGACAACCCTTGTGCCAATCTCACCACAAATAGGACAGTTTTTCGACTGCTCATTAGAACAGCCGAAGCAACCCAGACCAAACGCGCTACGGTAGACTAGAGCGCTCCAGTTATTACCGAAGGCAATACAAGGCAGTAGGACTGAGGGCTGACCGCGTACGTGGTATGAGCAAAAAGTCAAGTGCATAAATACAATGGCCACCTTTCCGGCACGAGGTTCTCTAGTTTGCGAGTGGAATCCTAACATTAATAGCAATAGCCAGGTTTTAGCTGTCCCATTTTATACCTACACCTTTGGTCTGACATCCCTGAAGTGATTTCTTTCAAGAGGGCTCGACTTTTAAAATAAGATTACTTGCACGATCTTTCAAGCATCTCATCCCCCAAACTACGACGACGTGGAAAAACCACAATTTTGTGTGTGTGCGCGCACCACTTAAACGATCGATCAATGCATCGGGGTGCCAGCAGCACCCACTCCCGTACGTACGCGTTTTCCCATTCCACAAGACAGTAGTGACCAATCCGTGGGGTGCGTGCGTCCACACTCACGTACGCACCATTGGGCGAAGAAGGCGAGTGGGCAGCCCACTATGGCTCTATAACGCGTTTGTGTGCTTCCATCGTGGCCACATACGTACACACACACACACATCGTGCCCCACATTTTGCAGGGCTTAGTGATTATTCGGACGGAGTCGGGCGGCCACCTCATTGCCCCTTTAGCCACCTACCCATTTGGGCGTACTTGTGTATTCGTGTTTATGTGTGAGGGATTTTGAGTGTCGTGATCGATGAACTTCCTTCATACTGTTACCCCTCCGGCTCTAGGCGCAGGAAACCTTGTGAGTACCTCCTGTCCCTTTTCCTTGAGGTGGTTTCATTTCAACTGGACTAAATTTATAACTCTCCCCTTCAGCAATCTGCTTCCAGAGCAGGTCACAAATTAAATCACCCAAACCCTCCGCTGTCTCGACTTCATTGCCTAACTAGTTCATCGAATTAGAAGTAGTATTCTCGCTTTTTATTTAATACGACTCATCTTTCGTCCCTCAGATCAACTTATCTCAACCTCGTTTTGATTTGTAGTGCAACAAGTCGGCCATGCTGAAGGGCAAATCATAATTAGAACGTTTCATATTATCCTGACTATTGGTGACAATTAGATATGTATGAATGTATTCGCCAAATTTTTTATTGTTTCTTTTTTTTAACTATTCAATGAATACTCTTCTCGAAAATTGCCACAAAAGTGATCCACGTTCTCAAAATGGCAAAATTTGAAATTCCTACTCCTTGCTCTTCTATCTAGTTTGGATAGTGTCGGCAAAAACACCCGATGCTTATGCCAGGACTGTAAAATTTTTATGGGACAAACTCCAGTAAACGTGTGGGCAGGCGTTCCCTTCACTTTGAAACGAAACAGCTGGGTCACGTTTAGTTTTAAGGTAAAGCCAACTGGAACTCCGACCTTGTGAACTAGGGACGTGTTTAATTGGATGATGTACACAGGGATCCTAAGGTGCACAACCTTGGTAATAAGCCTTTAAAGAACATAAAAGGTTGACGTACTGGTAGCGCAAGTGACATGACCATAACTCTCTGTAGTAGCCGAGTCGAGGGAGATTTAAAAGCGAAGCGCTAACATTCCTACCCCAACCCTTTCAATCCCACTTTTTCAGTTGTTCTTCCCAACGCCAGTCAATCCATTGGACCCTTCTGCTGCCCCAACCCTTCCCCAGCAAATGTCTGCAGCAGGGTACACATTTCCAACCGCTCCTGGCTTAAACGCAACTTCCAACGCTGCTGCCAAGCCAGGTAGCAGTGAGAGTCAAGCCGTGACGTCTGATGGGTCTTCCTCCACCGCCACTATCACCTCAGCCACTGCCGCGACTGCGGCCTCAACGTCAACGTCCGGTGCGTCCGAAGCGGATGTTGGGGCTCAGCATAATGCTGCCGCGTCGCTACTTGAGTCAATGCGAATTAATGGACTGCTTCACGGAGCCTCCGCGAATCCTGAAGGCTGCTTCACTCCCGCTGCGGAAGGACCTTCTGGCGATGCAGTGAAGGTGAGGCACTTTAGTTCCACGTAGTTAGCTGTCAACGGAAAATTGAAAAGTTCTACATATCCACTGGGATCGCTTCTTTCAACTGTGATATAATGTTTGCGATCAAGCTTTACATGGCTTTTGTAAAGTTTGTTCCAAAAGTATCGGGAGTGGTTTAGAGGAGGGCAAAATAAAGAAGATATTCTCTTACATCTCTTTCACCTCTCCAATTTCGATCGTGACATCGTACTATTTTTCAGATGAATTTGGCGTAGCCAGATAGGGGGTGATCAAAATGTACCGGCAACAATTTTACTAAATGCCAAATAAGAATGTATTGCAATTCATTGCCTTTTCTGTCCAAGTAGCTGATATGTACCCCTTGGGAAGAAATCCTGGACTTTGCGGTAATCAGAAGCTTTCACGATTTCTGATTGCGGATAAAAATGATGTTTGTTCAAGCATTCAGATTGACGATAACTTTCTCACTGCAAGTAACCTGGCTTCGATAATATTGACGGTTGTTTTGGAGGTGGTTTTAAGCTGTATAGCGGAGCCTCTTTGAATGGGCGAATTTCAAGTCGCAGAAAATGTTTTCTTTCTTGCTGGTGTAGTAATGGTGGTAACGGCAACATTATTGCATTGCTGATACATTTTTTTCTCACAAAATATCATTTCATGAGAATTTTTAAGCAAAATATCCGTGATTAGGATGTTCAACCGATATATCACTGTATACATGTGCCTGATTCGTTAGACAAAAAACTTTCGCGTATTTTTTGGATTTGAATTAGTCCCTTATGTAGTTCTGCGAAGGCTGGCGGGACTCAGCAAGTGACAAGCAATTTTTAGCATAAGAGCGCTAACTATTGCATGCATGCTAAGTCTTAATTCTGTTAGTCCATCTAGTTATGAGGTAATCAAGGAAGTTTGTGCAGTTTTTGCTATAAATGGCGGGCGATAAATTCAAAAGTCATCTACAATATTTTGTTCAGTGAAACAACTTGTGCCACATCCATCATCCCTTCCT
>NW_020170426.1:225888-226941 GCF_000524195.1 Echinococcus granulosus | reverse complement strand
CTGTCCTGCGATTGATTGAACGAATTGTGGCAGTTGTTTGCAGTGATTGTTCACTGGCCTTTGGCAAGTAAAAAATTAATGACGAAGAATTGCGTGAAGAGGACATTGGAGACGAGCGCCACATAGAGAAGGCCAGAGGCGGAAAGTGGGAATGGGATAGGTGGTTGGAGGTGAGGTGGTGGGGAGCTCGGAGGTGTTGGACGGTGAGTGTGGTAGTGGGTGATGGGTGGTGGATGGTGGGTGGATGGATAGAGGACAAGGAAGAGGATGTGGCATTTGTTTGCTGAAGGAGCGTTGAAATGGAAAGGAAGGAGAAGTGGTTTGTGGTACTGGCTGAGTCAGTGTGGAGGCGTATCCCAACGACGACGTGGTTAATGGGATGAGGGAGATGAGGGGGTGGTGGCGGTGGTGGTGGCGGTGGTGGTGGCGGTGGTGGCGGTGGTGAAGAAGTTGACAGCAAGTGTAATTGAAGTAGACGATGGTGATGATGGTGGCGATGCACGGGTGTTTGTCATGGAACGGATTCGCTCCACTTTACTTCCATTATCTTGCATTAGTCTCCACCATGACTGGAATTCGCTTCCCTTCCCTTTGCTTGGTGGAGATATCTGCGTCCCGTGTCGTCACCACCACCATCACCACCACCACCACCATCATCATCATCACCATCACCTCCATTATCACTGCCATCAGTCAGCCAGTCACGTTGAACACAGCTGAAAGGAGTCGGTGACACGTGGATGTGGGAATAGCTTAATCAACAGTGACACGTAATGCACCTCAACCGTAGTATTTGTGATGGAGAGAGTAGGTTGTTGTGGCTGGTTGATGCAATTCATCCACCGTTGAATGAGTGACAACCAGAATGGTGGGGCGTGTTGTTGGTGCATATGGTTTTGGTCCGGCGTGGTGGTAGGTGGTGTTGCTGTTGCGCATGCTCCAAATGCACTGCACCAACATGGTGGAGGAAGTGGTTGGTGGTGGATTGTGATGGAGTTAAGGTTTGTTGGTGAAAGGGTCAAAGTGGAATGGTGTGGGGATCAAGCCAACCGA
>NW_020170426.1:203802-225788 GCF_000524195.1 Echinococcus granulosus | reverse complement strand
TCGATGGGGGTGTATTGTGCTGATGGACCGACGATTTTACTTGTGTACACTATGATGCGTGCGTAAGAACAATTGCATGGATCTCACAAATTTTTTTGTCACTAGGTCATTGCATAGACCCCGTCGAAAATTTCGTCACTGTTTTTGTTAGGTGAGATTTTTTTTCCAACTGACTCGTGACATGCCTCTTTTTTGATTGTCCAGACTCAGCATTAAAAACTCATTTTTGTGAAGTCTGTCTTACTTTCTGTGAGGAGCAAATCTTATTTTTTTATGCTGCTTCTATTTTAGGGGTATCCATAATTGATTTTCCTATTTCAGTCAATCAAGCTGGAAGACAATGGCGACGGTGGGCACATGGAGGGCAGTGGCGGAGGGGAGGAAAGAGGCGAAGGTCAATCAGCTACAGGAGATGACGCGAAGAGTCAAATGACAGGTCTCGGCACCTCCGTTTCCTCCACTGCCACCACTGCCGTTAGCCCTACTTCCAATTCGGCTGCTCAGAGTATCACTGCACTGACGTCCACCGGACCTAAACGCCTCCACGTCTCCAATATTCCCTTCCGTTTTCGCGAAGCTGACCTACGACAACTCCTTGGTGTGAGCTTCCAGCTCTAATTGTTTGTCGTCTTCTTGCTTAAACACTACTGTACCTTAAGTTTAGAACGATATCCTGTTAAACCTCTATTCGTTCTATTGGGACTAATTTCCTAACTAATTAGCGGGTCCTTTTTCAATCCAAAAAATGAGACCTGGGTGCTAATCATCCCTAACATGTAGGTAACCGATTTAACGTATTTCTGCCTTAATACCTGTAACTCTCTTCAAAGATCCTGTTGCAGTTTACTTTTTATCGCTTTGGTAACTAGTCATCGTTTTCGTAAGTAGGTGAAACCTAGTGTTTACAAGCATGAAACGAGAAGTGTTTTCAAAGACACTAAATGCCTTTTAACTAAAAATAATATTTTATTTCTTTTAAATCAAAGCCTTTTGGAACCATTCTGGACGTGGAGATCATATTCAACGAGCGTGGTTCGAAGGTATGTATATTTCTAAGGTGCATTCGAATATTTTTTTACTCACTGAAGGTCTCTTTCAGCATTGCCCGAGCATCGTGTTGCAATAGCGAGGCCTGCGAGTGTAGCCAGCACATTGAATGATACCTCTCTTTACCTTTCGAGTGCCAGATGCACGAGTTAATGTGTAATCTTAATCGCAGCTTTTTGTGCATATGTTCGCTCCACTATTGAATACCCCCCCTTAACACTTCGATACTACTTCGGATTTTAGTCCAACAGTTCGCGGGAATACAGGATTTTCCGAAACGGTACATTCCATTTGGGACAGTACACATGTGTTCCAAGCTTCCGTTTTCCCCGTCCCCCCTTCTTTATCTGTGTCTTTCTATTCGGTAATCGGGGCTACCTATTAGAGATGCATACCTCCGTCCTTCCCACTTGTATGTGTCTGTGTGTATGCGTGCGTGTCGAGGCGTTTCCGTCTAATCAGAATCCAACCCTTTGTTTACTTCTCCCTTCCATTCGTTTGATTGGCTACCAGCACGAACATGCGGACGTGTGTGCGCGTGCTACATTTAAATAAATGCACGACCTATCCATCACGGTCCAGCCGGTTTGACCTCCTTTCGAATTGATGTGTTCTCCACTTCGTTCACACACAACCGCACATACTTTCATGAATCGAAACTATTCGCGAAATCACATGCACACGCATGTACCTTGAGGCTTTACCTGGGCACCAAAGTGATTTGCATGGAACTGTTCACGATGGGTTGCTTCAAGTTTAGAGTTTTCCACTTTGAATATCTTAGTGGCACAACTGCTTTATAAGTATCACAGTGTACACTGACCTCATTAACAACAAAACCATAATGTGGCTGAATATTATTCACGTTTTCTGTAGATTTGATTGAGGAACTGTAAGTATAATCACTCCTGGTGTACTGTGGAAGGTATGCGTGCTCTGCCCCCGTTTAGTCCGTCCATCTAATCTGAGCGCATGTCCATGCTTGATTGAATCGCTTCCAGTACCTCGTTCTTTTAGGCTTTTGTTTGTTATAAATCGGGTTCTCCCTGCATTTTCTTTCGAAAGTGTTATTTTCTTAACCTCCCTAGCCATGCTCAGAGCCCATTTAGAATTCCAAACCGAAAACACATTACTCTCTTACGGGAAAGCCTATGCTAAAACAAATGTCAATTTAATCATGCTCTTTCAAAACTCACTCGGTTTATAAAGTGGTTTTCTCTAATAAACACATCCATTTGCTACTTGGGGCACACGTTTTGGGAAAGTAGTTAGTCAGATTTCATCCTTTGGGTGTGGATAAAAGAGAATTTTAAAAAGGGAGTTACGTGTCTGGCATCTGCATGGTCGTGACATGCACCACTGTTGATCGACTAGACTGCACATGCATCGCAGCTATTCCGCCCTCCCGTCTCTATTATACATCTGCTTGCGCGTGCGTACGTGTGTGTGTGGGCTTGCATACACTTCCTTCCATCCGAAATGCCCAGAAAATGCCAACGCATGGACTTGGAATCCATTAGCGCATGTGCCTGCTTTTCTATATACACTGAATGCTACTGAAATTGCTGCAAGTAGCTGTTTTTACATTAATACAATGCCCACGGGAAGCGATATTGCATGAACCCTCGTGGGGTCGACCTGCAACCAAGCATGACACGCGGTACATTGCCTCGATTATATGCACCTTCGTTGATCTCTTACCTACTTTACTGTTTATTTTACTATATATCTATTGTTCCTCTATATGTTTAAAGCAGATACCACTACACAATTATCCTCCAGCATCTGTGCTAGAGAAATGGAGCAGTGAAATTGATTTGCATGCGTAAATGCAAAGCCAATCATTTAGCATCCATTGTACTATAGTCTCAAAATTAAGAATTTATCAGATGTGGACTAGCTATAAGCGGAAGAAAGGAACTAGACGTAGTACATCCTAGAGTTTAATGATCACGTAGCGACCGTTGTGATGCTGCACAAATGTTGTCCTACTCCGTCCATCACTGCTCATATGGTGATCCTGAATCTTTTTAAATTTGATAGGGCTTCGGGTTCGTGACCTTTGCTACACCTGAGGAGGCCGATAAGGCTCGAGAGAATCTTAATGGAACGGTAGTTGAGGGGCGAAAAATTGAGGTGAGTGCCCGTTTTAATCTTTATAGCTTGCTCACATTTGTGTCGTTGAAGATATTGGCTGTACAGTGATTGAAAGCATGTAAGCTTTTAAATTAGTCACAATAGGCTCAGCTCTATCTGGTCAATGCCTACTTCATCCCGTCCAAACAATTGATTTCTGCAAGAAACTGGTAGTGTATCTAAACAGACCAGAACCTACACTGATCGCATGCAAAGGCTTCGTTGAATGGAAGCAGCATGAGGCTCTGAGGCTTCGGGAATACAAGAACGTACCTAAGTGTTTATGAGTAAGAGCTTTGGAAACAGCCAGTGACCGTGGCACGCGTACTCAAGACTCTGCCCTTTGACATTTTAGCTCAAGCCATGAGATCCCTTTACACAAGGTAATCAATCAGCAAATCAGTGAAGGTAAAACAAACCATTCTGCTTGTGCAAACATGCGCCCCAAATCCATCCGATGATCGACTGGTTCTTTGCTATCCTTCAGCCCGTCTATCGACACACCCACGTACACACATTGATGTGTGGGTGCATGTGTAAATTGCGTGAATTTCTTGTGCTCAGCTGTCCCTCTCTCATTTCTGCGATTTGTGAGAAAAGCATTACACTCAGCTTAGTATCTTTGCCATCATTACATCATCTGTCCATATATAATTAGGCAGTGTTCACGCATGGATATGATGAAGGCAGTCTGGGATACTCAATGTTCCTTGCTTCGAATGATGCCTGTAGCATAACTATTGACCATTACTGAATTCGACTTGTACCGGTTGCACGAGTGTACTTATCCATACGTGCTGGGAGAATTACAGCCATTGTTCGTGAAAGTTTGCATTATGCTCCTCTTTCGAAGCAAAACCAAATAATAAATGGAACGGTTTCACGCATGTTTTGTGGCAAGGGATAGACCTACTCGTGCTATGCCTTACCATCCTGAAAACTGCCTGAGCTCTGGGATGTCAAAGTAGATTCGGTTTTGCGTATCAAGTGATGTTTCTCTGTTTGGTGATAGTGGTGTCTTCTCAGCCTCGGCTTGTGGATTGTTCCACTGAAGAAAAAATCGCCAACACCTTGTTTTTTGCCGCATTGAGAAGTGTTGTTGCTGTTAATTGCATTTTCGGTGCTAGTGGGTAACACTCATCAAATTTAGATGAAATGCACACATATCTATCCACATTCTTTCGCCGCTGGCATGCCGTAGTGAACAGCAATTCATCTCGAGACACCTTTACTGATTGTTTGACGAATAATACTGATGATGGTGGCCGTGATTTCGAATGTGCGTCACTTCTCCCCTATGTGTTCCTGTGTAATCATGTTCCTCATTTTCTGCATGCTTGCCTGATTTATTGAATTATTTGTATAGATAAACAACGCAACCGCACGTGTTATGACGAAGAAGAAGTCGGAGGCTCCAACACTGATGAAAAGTGAGTTTTGACTAGAATATCTGGTTTCTATATTCATGTTGGCCAATCAAAATGCTCCATTGTTCTCACTGGTAACTTAACATATCCAATCACAGGTAAAACATTCGTTTCTTTAATTCTTCGATTATTGGTTTTGAAACTTCAGCGGCTACGACACTGCGAGGCATACGGAATGCTCTGCCACCAGCAGTATCGAATGCCGCCGCATTGGCCGCTGCTCTGAGGGGCTGTTCTACACTGGGTGGTTTGGGTACAACTGGATTGGTGGCAGCGTCAGCCAATCCCGGGGCAGCTGTATCACCAGCGGCCAATCAGGCGCTGCTTGCAGCTGCAGCTGCTTATAACCCAACAGCAGCGCTCTATTTGGCCTCAGCCGCTGCCGCGGACCCAACGACGGCACTGCTAACCCACTATGCTGCTGCTCTTAACGGTGCAGCTGCCGCAGCCGCTGCAACAGGAACCATCCCCATGGCAATGCAGTCGCCAGCTGCTGCCCAGCCAGCTGCTCAACTGTTGGCTGCTAATCTCGTAAGTGTGGGCATATCTCCATTGTTTGTTGAGAAAATAGAAGAACAGTGTAATTGATAAGTTGTAACACTAAAACAGGAAATGGGCAGATGATTTAAGATGCTTGAAAGCGAGGTTATTTGAAATGTTTTGCTTTCCGGTTTCTGTACTTCAGCTTTTATTCGCGCTTTATTTCGACAAATAAAGTACCTTTTCAAGTCGAGTTGGTGAAGGAGCTACGCTGGCAGCCCATTTACGTAGCAGTATCACCGCTGGTATTGATCCCAGCAGCGCCTGTGATCCCGTATACGTGTTTATTTCAGTCCTGGTACGGTGCTTCGCCCGAATTAGAGCTGCAGCAGCGCCTTCAACAACAACAAGCTCAGGTGCAACAACAAGCACAAGTCCAAGTCGCTCAACAATCGGCTGCAGCCCTAGCGGCAGCTAATTTGGCCGCGGTAGGTCTTGCTGCGGGTGCGGGGGGCGCACAGGGCGCCGCAGCGGCATCGGGCGTTCCCACCTCCGTCGCAAACCCTTTCGCTGCAATGCTCCGCGCCTTCAGTGGAGCCACTTCTGCAGTTCCGCAGACCACCGCGCAGCCCATTGTGGTCAGCGCCAACGCCGCCGCCGGTGCTGCCTCCACCTCGCCGCCGTCTACTACCGCTGCGTCGAACTCCTCCGCTGCAGCGGCCACCAGCGGGAGCGCGAACAATCAGGCCACCATGGCTGCCCTGGCGGCTGCGGCCAATCAACAGTGCGTTAAATTTTGACGGTAGATTGAACGCTGTTTGGCTGGACGAATCATAGCTTTCTAATAAATTAAGTAAATTATTTTTCTTTCAGCCTTTTTAATTTGGCATTTGCAGATACATTTAGTTGTTATTTACTGTCATAAATCTGAAGTGGTCTACCAGCGTCGCTTGACTTCATCCAAGTGTCGATAAAACGTGCCTCCAGTTACCGAATGGAAAAAGGTCTGCAGGGAATTGAACAGCCCATCAATAAGACGTTCGACCTCTCCGGTAGATCAAGATGCATTTAAGTGGGCGGATTACAGTACTTAAGTAGATTTTGTGTCCCCATCGGCTTATTTTTCAACTTTGGCTTGATTAATACGGGTTATTGTGCTACTAAGCTCTGTTTAACTCGAAAATGGGGAAAATGTTGTTTTAGAGGTTTTTGATATTGTCAATTTCATAACGGAACATTTTCTCATTAGCCGAGCAAGAAATCTTACCACCTTTTACTCCACCTAACAAGAGTCCTCGTTTTCATTTTGAGCATTTAGAAATCTTCGCTTGGTGGGGTATTTCTTATCAAAATTCCCTCTACATTAAATAATAGTCACTCGTGCCTAGTGAGAAGCACAAGTACATTTCGTTTGCTTGATTACGCAATCAGAGGACAAAATAATGAGGTGAAACCAACTGTCATAATTGTAACGATGGCTACGAGTTGGATTCAGGAATCATAGATGACTTGCTTACTGCTCCGATTATAAATGTGGAGGCTCGATTCGTGGTCGAGACTTTTTCTCCAAAAAGGAGTTTTGTGGTTTCATATTTCGATGCTTAATTGAGCAGTATGTACAATCTGCCTCTCAAAATATGACATAATAATCGAGCATTAAAGATGTAAAGATTGGGTTTTCAAACTCAAGTGTATCGTTGAAAGCGGGCATGTCAAATGCCTTGTAGGAAGAGGAAATAAACATCACAAGTACAGCACTCAAGGATAACAGGAATGGATAATCTCGGTCATCAGGTGAGCATTAACAAATCTAGAAAAGGTTAACTTGAATGGGCCATAGTATGATTAGAAATCGACATACGATCCATTTTTATGGTGTAGATGTACGTGAAAAGCGATTAGGTGAGGAATCGAGTGGTGATTTTGCGTGTTCGATTGTAGGTATCTGCCAGACTTGAACGCAGTGGCAGCAGGAGTGGATCCCTACCTGAATCGACTTGCTGTGAGCTATGCAGCTCTTGGCAATGTTGCTAACGCTAACTCTCCGGGCATCTATCGGACAAATTCAAGCTACCAGCGTTTCTCACCATATTGACACGATAGGCATAGACACACACGACATGTGCAATAATATGTGGAAGCCTCATCAAGCAATGCATTTTTGTCCTTTCCTCTGATCATTACGATGTGTTCATGTTTTAGGTTTTATTTTGCTTTTTTCTCTCCCTCTCTCCCACACACAAATATTATTCATCTCCTTGTTGTACAAACGAAGCAATTCAACACAAGCCATGAGGACCAGGGGATCATCAAGTGTTGTTTTTTTATGTAACAAGCTCACCCTCTCCTCTCATTAAATTTGACGCTTTTAAGGATGCAACATGACATTAGCACCCCCGCCCTCATCCTCTCTTTTATTAATTTCGACGGCCTTATTTAATGTATTCTCCCCAGAAGTAAATATGTGACTTCTGACTTATCCTTGCTTATTCTTTTTGGTGCAGGTGGAATGATGGGTGATGGAGCGTAAACTTGTAGAACGCCGTGCAGGTGAACCAGTGCGGGAAACTTGGGGGCAAGATCGCAGGTGGGTATATCTTTAGCTTGCTATTCACACACTAATCCGTAACGATGGAGCTACTTTAAAGCAATTTCATGAATTAAGAAAATCGCCTAAAGTTGGGAAGATTACATTGTAGCCAATAAGAAATTGTACGTTGTCAGTTGAGCTGCACGCCCATTGCGGGTGAACGTAATGACTGAAGGATCAGTGACAGGGGTGACATATGTGACAGTGTGAAGGCCGAATTACAGGAGACCAAAAAAACACACGAAATGCATCAGCCCTAAAAATGTACCAGTACTGCAAGCATATTGATGGTCAAATAATTTTGTGCCGTCTATCGTAGGAGTTACGTAGCTACCGGAGGTGCTAAGGCCGTATTTTAATGGTACCTGTGTTTTGGACTTTAGGGAAAAGTTTTGCCTCTGCCCATTTCACTTTTATTCCTAAACTGTCCACCCTGTTGTGCGTGCAATTGTCGAGTGATGTTGGCCCACTACTTGGAAAAATATTGTTGAGGAATGCAAAAGTCAGTGAGTTAGTATAAATTTATAGACGACACGATTGTATCGGGTGGAAGAAGTGATAATCTCCGTGCTGCCGCTGTTTAAAACCCCAAAAATAAGCCATTTACCTCGAGGTTTTAATCGTTTTTAACTTCGGACATTTAAATCCTTCGATTCGCGACAAAATTGAACCTTCTGGAAGAAGCTGTACCTTGCAGTCTTTCCTGATTGGATAATATTCTGTGTGATGGTCCATCCTTTATCCTCAAGGTCCTTTAGAAAGCTATACAGACAGGAGACTTGCGATCACTTCTTGAAGTCCAATTGGTCCTCAAAATCACGACGGTGAAGATTTTCTCTCTGAGGTCTTTGTCCACTTTCGCCCCATTTGGGTTCTCAGGAATCCCACCGGTCGGTCACTTCAGTGAGGTTAGAAACCTAGCATCTTTCATATCAATTAGCAAGGTAGGTGCAATCATTGTAGATCCGCCGAAAGCAGTAGCTGAAGCTGATGGAGAAGGCTTCCATTCCATTCGATATTTGCACCCTTGACGAATGTCACCGCTGATAGCCTAGTAAATTGTCACTGTTATCCGAAAATGAACTCATGTATGATCCATGGTTTAGACAGCATGAAGATCTGTCTAAGGTTTGTCTCCTGCTTGGCAAAGTGCGGCCAGCAGACATTGGTCTGCATTGCAATCGGATACTTCCGCCGAACCCACAAGACTACACATTTGACGAGACAGTAAACACTTTGGTGACGGATGATTGCCTTTCAGACGACCACTTCAAGCTGCTCATCTGCATCTGTAGCCTCCAATTGCCTAAGTTTGCAGATATTCTAGTTAGTTAGCTAAATCGACTGCAAAAGAATTTAAATCTTAGGCTTACAACATGCTGGCGAGTCGCCAGAAGTACATTAGCGTCCGAATTAATAGCTGACTAGTGCGGTTACAGTTAAACAATACCTCAGGTGCCATTATTTCGGAGAAGAGATGGAAACGATTCATCAAATCACTGGTTAATCAAACCGTTCTACCCAGCGGACTGGTGGAGCAGTCTGTCGGTACATTTGAGCGGGTACTAACGAAGTCATGACGGGATAGGGCGGCTGCCGACATCGTGCAGGAGGTCTTATTTATTTACCAAATGATTGCATTTAGAACCATCAACCAATGTATGAGGCGCTAATGTGACACAAAGGACTGTCCCGAAGAGATTTCACCGGTGATCTCATCGCAATTTGAAACAAGCACTGGCATTTACACCCGCGGCTGTTGCAAAAAAAACATGAAAGTAGAAAGTCAAAATACTCATCTGACCTCAGAATCGGTGAAGAAACCTAGATGAGACACTGAAGCACCCACGACTGCGGCAGCTCGATGTAGCACTCTATGGAATAATATGCTGGTGGACTTCCCCCAAATGCCCCATCTACCCGTGTATCTCACTCCACAGACTCATCTTTGATTGACTCGTTCTGTTTGCCGAGAAGACGAACCATTGGAAGCATACGTAGGGAACCATAATGCCGGATAAATCCTAAAAGAGACTAACGCTTTTTGGAAGGAAAGTTCATGAGACATTTACAACCTCAGAAAAAGCCTCCAACTCAAGATTTTAAACGCTTAAATTTTTCTATTCGCCCTATGCCAGAAAATTTTAGGTGCTGTACTCTGCGCTCTTTCCTGATTGGTCAATATTTTGAGATGATGTATGTAGCTTGCTCATTTATCCTTTGTCCTAAAAATTACATGTGAAGGTATAGATGCAGGAGGGCTTTTACCTTCCTTTATGCTCTAGGCAGCATTCCATGCCAATTACTCTGAAGTCTTCGCCTTACGTGCCTTCAGTTGGTATCATATTTTAGTTACCAGAGGGCATTACCCCTCATTGTTCACACTCCTACGCATGTTTCTCACATCATTCAGAAGCGCATTGTCATTCCCTGATGCATGGACGGGATCCATTTGCTTCCATTAGCTTCCAACAAGGCATTCCCATTCTAACTAATGTAGGTGTTAACGAGTTTTTGCCCCATTCGTGCAAAAAGTGTTACTCTTGGCACAGGGATCTCCAGTTATTTTAATAAAGAATTCCCAATTCTTTATAGTCACGAATAGGGGATCTCTCTCTCTCATCCGAATCACATTCTACATTTAAACAAGTTAACTCTGGGTGGCACAGTGTTCTGCTACCACACCTTATCCAAAAACAAGACAACAAAGTAGGCAAGGGGCCGGTTTCTACAGTTACATAATCCAGTTAAGCTTGGTTTTTAAAGTGGACAAGCTCAAATAAGAGTGAGTTTAAAATAAGAGGATGGTATAAGAAAGCAGAATAAAGGTTACCGTGCCAGTAGGCTGAATCATCGCGGCGACCCTAACCGGGAACAACACCAACTTTGTTCGACACCTGATACGAAAAGGAAATGGTTTTGGAATGTATTTATGACTGAGCGGACCTTCTTAGCCTCCCCCAACTCAGTCACCCATGCTACTAGTTCTCTCACTCTTCTGCAGAAAAAATAGCAAAACTATCATCAGACCTTATTGGCTCCTAACGGGAGATACGTCCAATAAAGGAATTAAGCTGAAATGTAAGATACCACTGGTTTTACCTAGCTTATGGCAGTTATTCTTGTATTTTGGTGAAATTGGCATAATGCAGTGCTCCTTAAACTCATCTGGGGTGAAGTCCGCATAATATACTGTTGAAGGGATCACTAGGCCTAAATACAAACCAAAGAAGAAATTTATCGGCGCAGGATTCGTAAAATGAAGGTAAAAATGGTTTTGAAGTGCCAATAATAGCAATGATAGCTTGTGGAGGAATACTGTTGAGTTTCGGTTTTGTCTTAATCATTTGGACGTACTTGTTTGTGCATTTTCTTCGTTATGTGTAGCGCCTAGAGTCATCAATGAAGTCGTAATAATTCATACCAACATGGGAGAACAGTGTAGCCCCGGTGAGTAGAAGAGCAGGCATATTCTGGACATAGCCAGAGAGCTATTTCGCTGAGACGCAAGTTCAAGCTACCCAGGCTGAGGTCCACGTAAGTAAGGATACATTTGAAGAAGTGTAATCCTCCTCAGCCACAATGAGTAGCCCTGGGTGATGTACTAAAGACGATATGATGAATATGTACCGTTGGGAGGATAAGACCTGTTTAAAGTAGTATATCGTGTGGATCTAATCGAGATTTTTTTGAATACTATGTCTTCAATAAAGCGAGCTGTATTGAAAAAAAAGGCTTCGTCTCAAAGAGGCAACGATATTCTACATCAACGTTATGCTGCATTAAAACAGGGAGAACCACGTTAGCAGGTCTTGTTTCTTCTGAACTTATTCGAAGCCAATTGCTAGCAATGAGTGGTAAGGTTTGGGCATTTTATAGAGGTCGGTATTGTTCCAATCGTTCACCCATCCACAGTACATATTTTCTTTCTGTGATGCTCTTATTTGATAATCAACCGATAAAATCAGGATCGCTAGTTCACTGCTTCCACTAATGCGGTACCTTGAGGCCTCTCCGAAACCATAAAAAGGCTTATCGGTGCAGAAGAACGGTTTATTAATAGCACACGAAAGGGTTAGAACGTTATGAGTGAGCCCAGTCGAAACAATCAAGCAAACCCAAAATTGGTACAGAAGAAGGGATAAGCTTTTGGCAGCCAAACCTTCAGAGGAGGTACTAATTCCACATCCATTATTGGAAATTAACTTAATCTTGCAATTTTTAAGAAGGTAACCAACAGACGAGCCGACATCAAGTTGGGCAATTTCAAATAGTTTATCGTGGAGATATGCATTGTAAATGAACTCTTTGTGGAGCCTCGTCCAACTGTGCGGAACACCAGATATGTAAGCCTATGCAATGCAGATCGCAGTCTTCCAGCCCTTCTGTGCTTTGATAATAAACTATTCTTCAACGCTGTTGTACCTTCAGGAATTCTACGCAGTGCTACATACAGATGGATATCAAGTGAAAAAATCTCATCACTTAGACACAATAAACTACTACATGCGGCACCTTTTTTTGAAAACGAAAGATCGAAAAGCCTTTTCTTGGCATGTGGGAGAAAATGTAGAAGGAACTTACGAAGGATTACAGTGCCGAAATGAATTATGCTAGGCTGACAGGCGAAACTTGAGGCCTACTTTGAGGTCATACAACATTGCCGTTTGGAATTACAGGTAGGCAGTACCTTAGGGGATAACTCACAATCAGAATAAGCCAAAACGAATACAGCGCTTCACCCCCAAACCAAATGCCGACAAGTCGCTTCTCCGACTACCAGCGTCGGCCGACATGCCCGAAGACTCCAGACAACAGAGGTCAAGTCGAAATCAATTTGTTGCGTTTAAGAGTAATCGGAGGACCCACAGGCTCAAGCCCAGAAGGCACAAACCCCATGACCCGGCTAGGTCGGAGAATAGCCACCGTAGATGCCACCCAGATAGAATGATTTCGCCAATCCAGATCAGAGTCGAAAGAGGACCAACTCCAACAATTTCGAAGGTGGAAAGCCTACAATCACGAATAACCACTCGGTAAAGGGAAACTCGGCAGCCACCCAATGGCCACTCAGCAATGTAGAGTGCAGCACCCAAACAGCACCAAGTGCGGAAAGCGCCTCAGGAGATTCCACCTTCTGGTTCGATCTACTACGAGCCCGAGTGCCAGCCCACCCACTTTGAAACTACCACATAGACCAAAAACATAAGTAGGTATTAAACATTGCAAGACAGGTCTTGTATTTTTTATACCAAATTTAATTGGAAAAATGCGTGTCGACGGGATGGGCATATGTACAGTAGACCAAAGCAGATGCGTGCCGGATTGTCTAAAAGAAAATGGCTTTGGTAAGATCCAGTATTGAAAAACCATCGTAACAACTAAGACTTACTTTCAATCACTCGAATCCGATGATGACGATGATGATGTCGAGGCTTGACGTGGTCGTTTCTTCGGTGGTCTTAATAAAGTGAATGGGCAAAGCTAAGCAAATATATGGCCAAGGCAAAAGCCCAATTCAGGCTTATTTTTTTACTTTCTGGTTCTTTGCAAAAACGATACGAATCAGTAAGAATAAAGTCGTTATCCAAACATTAAAAAGGGGGAAAAGAAGCACATGCTACTGCAAAACTTACGAGACACCCCTGTCCTCCTCATCAACATTCAGTTTCTTTTTTATTCTAAATGGAAGAATGTTGTAAAGGAGACTGTGAAAGCAACTTACGCATCTTCCTTCTCCTCAACTTCATTTTTATCACCCTTTTGGTTTTGCATGGCGCGCTCTAGTTTGCGTCGAGCGGCAACAGGACCAAGTCCCCATTGACGAGGATAAAGATCCCGATCCATAATCACGCGCTTAAGTTTGGCAACAGGACCATGATCACACGTCGCTATCGCGGCAGTGACCACGTTAGAAATAGCTAATGCAGAAAGGAAGCAACTCGTCAGTGTTAAGCCGAGCTAAGACTCGAGATGCTTTCCACAAGGCTGAAACAAAAAAACGTACCAAGAGCAATGGCTTCACCTTTGGTAGAAATGAGAACTATCTCGTCATCCTTATTAATGTTATTGTCATAACGGAGAATGCCAGGGAGCATAAGTTTCGCACCGTAACAGAGGGCACTGACGGTTGAATCCTTCACCATGATACGCTTGTGACCGATAAGTAACTTTTCCAAGGGCATGATAACACGACGCAAATAGTCTTCACTATTGTAGTTTTCGTGGACCCATTTAGCGTCAAGAACGTCATGCATTGTAACCATATTGTCTTCTTCAGTGAGGATCCCCGAACGAATTCGGCGCAGTTCCTCCATGACGCCACCACAACCAAGCATGAGACCAATATGAACACAGTATGTCCGAACATAGGTGCCAGCTTCGCAATCAAGTCGGATGACTCCCAGACGCTTCGATGGATCGTATTCCAGCAAATCGCTGCGGAATATTGTCCGAATGCGTAGCTGTCTCTTGACAGCAGAGACGGCCGGTGGACGTTGAAAAAGAGCACCTTTTAGTATTTCACAAACTTGCTGAACACGCTTAATACTCGGCACACATTCATGAAGGCGAAATATCGCGATATAAACTTTGCCTGCATTCTGCTGCGATTTAACCAAACGAGTGGACCTGTCGATACAAACAATGAGACAACCAGTGACTTTGGGATCCAGAGTGCCACTGTGGCCTGTCTTTTCCACTTTCAAGGCACGCTTCACCCACGCAACAACTTCGTGTGAAGATGGATTAGATGGTTTATCCAAGTTTATAACACCATGTCTATCGAAATGATATACCATTAATAGAGCTTACTTTATGTGTTCATCAAGTGGCCGATTCAAAGGCGAATAGCCACGTTCACTAGGCTCAAAATGACAATCTCGGACATTCATTAGATGCACATTCTAAATCTCCATGCTGCGAAAAGACTGTGGTTACCTTAAGCAGGAGTGGCCAATTTGATGTATCTAATTTCGGAGTTGTGTCTTCAGACTGAACAACAAACCCCTCCTGCTGAGTTTTCGACTAGTATGGATGAATTATACTAAATCTAACAAACCTCTTCAACACTTTCCTTCTTCTTTTTCTCCTTGTGTGACTTCCCCATGGTTATGGCGTGCTCAAACCTTCATAAAAATGCAAACGATCACGGCTCATTAAAATTATGGTCCATTAAAATTGATGGGCGAGATACTGTGATGCCAGAAAAAAATAATAAATATTTTTGCTACAAACGGTGTTTACAAAGCGTGGGAGGTGCAAGTGCACAGATTACAAAGAGATCAGATTCTGAGTGAACTCTTTATTACCCAAAGCCAGCTTACCGATTTCCCAACCTAGAACAAATGGGACCTAAAACGTTAAAACTTTGTTTTTTTCCTGACTAAAAAGGACGTTCAAAGTCAGATACGCTAATCATATGTTTATATCCATGGTCTGTCGAAGGCATCTATGCGCAAATTAGAATTTTGTATTTAAATATAAACGTAATACGTCACCGGATAGTGACGAACGCTTTTAAGGTTTTTTGGTATAAAACTAGTTTAGCCCGAATTAGACTTAGGAATCTCATTGTGGCACACTCCCCTTTTACCTCCTCTTCTCTGGCCTTCATACCACTTGGATGAAGAAAATGGTTTTAATGGGCCATTTTTGCCAGTTCGAATTACCAAGGATATGCACAGGTTTTGTAAAACCAGGAGACCAAACCGTGCTCTACTTCGGAGGATTCTACGCAACCCTCTATCATGAGGTTCAAGTCGACTGCCTGCCTACCCTCTATAAGGACTATTCAAACAACGTAAACATTACACTGATGCTTATGACTGCCGCCTCGGTACCTAAAAGCACGTGTGGTCCCCCCAGAGGATCAAGTGCGCATTTCCCGACATTGGGGTAGCGAGTTGCGTGCGTAATTTCACGAGGAAGGTGCGCCTTCGTCCCAGCACCCCCTTGAACACAATGTCCTCTAGTAGAGATGAATACGATCAACCAGGGATGCTTCAGGTTGTCGATGCACCGATTGCCGGAAGCCACCCACCGTAGCGATATCGGAAAGCATTTTCTTCAACAGCCATTAGTACATCATTTAAAAAATGCTGAAAAATACCCATATAATGACAACAAGAACATAATGTAGGGAAACAACGTCACAGATCTATTTGTCGGCTGCTTGTAATGTATCATGGATTATCTGTACGTCTCGGCAAAGTTTTTGCGACCACGTCTCAGCGTCTCCAAGCTCCTTCAAGGCGGAGTTGATGTCAAGAATCTCCTTATTCCACAGATCAACTTGACAATTAAACGTCTGGATGTTGGAGCAAAGTCTCTTCACCTCAGTGTCCAGACGGCATTGGTTATCATAAGCCTACAGAGAAAGCATAAACAATTAAAATACCATAGGATTCTTATTAATAACAATGATCTCAATACATAGCACTAAAGTAAACTGATACCTTTTCGAACTTACAGCCACAAGGACTCCTTAGCCTCTGCAGGTTGGATGCTAATAACAAACCAATCTTCAATTTTGTAGGCCTTATTATGACTACAGACAGGGCTCAAGAGCTTCATTAGTGGTATTGGTGAGCAAACCTGATTCAAATGAAGGGAAATTGAAATTTTGCTGGATATCTATCCAATCCGAACGTTACAAGAGGATATGCGCTGTTGATGGCTGAATTTGCCAGGGCGCACTACAGAAGGATTATATGGACAATACCTACCTTTTACCAAATCACAAATGCCGAGCTATTCAAAACGACCACTAATGGAGTGAGATCAGATAGCCACCAATTAAAATCCACCTCAAAGAAATGCTTATCACGTCCCCGACGTTTTCTCCTGTCGCTTTAAGTAAATGCTACTGTGAAAAGTGATGTATACACACTAGGTTCGCGATGGAGGATCGCCCAACCTCTAGTACATTCTCCGAAGTAAAATAGCCCCGTATACAGTCCTCCCTACAACAATGTACTACCTCCAGGAGGTATCCTTCTTCCAATGATGCGAATTCGTCGTCTTGCCTTCGATACCATCGCGTGGTTAGTAGCGGATTCACAAACCTCGTCACAGTCAAAGCGGCGATGTGAATACCGGCAGCACCAAAGAGGGGGAACCTATGCAATGAATCCACATCTTTTTAACTGTTTACCTATCTGCGTTGGCTACTAAGCATTCGCAGGTTGCAGTTTCATTTTGGCAAAATGGCCCTTCAGTTAAGCCCAGAGCCTTCCAGCTATTCTGTGCGCTAACAAAACCTTCCTCTACATTGACTTATTACGGCTTCGGAACCGAGTAGAAGCTGATTTGGATACTTAGTATGACAAATGAACGCCTAACACGCTAGTAGATGACTGGAGAAGTTCCGTTGCGAAAGAAGACTGAAACGAGTAAAACTTGGGGCATGAGTAGATGAGTGGCAACTGGATTTGATCAATGCTTGTATTTCGGCAAAACTCAAAAAAGATTGACAGCTGGGCATTCCGCTTTTCTATTTACACTTTGTCGTAACGAAATGATGAACTACGACGAATCCTTGCGAAAAATAGTACGCGTTTGAAATAAGCCTATTCGTTAGTACAATTTAAATGGCAATGGGTAACGTCAAACTTACAATCTGTGCAAGGATTCCATACCTTCGAAATTTTCTCATTGAGATTCAGACTGAGTTGAGAGGTAAGTTCCAAGACCGAATCAAGAACCTGAAGTTCATAAGTCTCCAAATCAGCCTGCTTTTGCTGAACTCTCCTCTGGTGCTCATTTGCAAGATCTCGCAGTGCATTCGCATCGAAATCACCGGATCCAGGCTCGGCCTTGATAGGCAGAAAAAACTATTTCCTGTGGTATTAATTGAATAGACAAACAAAAACGAAGCATACAAGATTACAATTGGATTGAGTGAGATAATTTATTAATGTAGAATCAGAAAATAGCATTATCATCACCGCAATTAGCAGTGAGAGGGATGTAGCGGGAGAGGACAGCCATTGCAGCATCCGGAGGGAGACGGCGGATGCCTAGTTCGACGAGAGATCCAAGAACAGCCGAGGAGGTGTTTGTGCTGAGCAGAGACTGCTTCAACAAGTGAATAGATCCAGGAGGGAGGCTGAGCAAACGGCAGGCATCGAAGCATTCGGCTAGGAGGTCGTCAACTACCAGGAGGTTGGAATAAGGCATTAGAAGGGTACGGAGACAGTGGTTTAGGTCGTAGTGGAGTTGGCTTGCTCCTACAGGGGTGAAGTGATTCTCCAGCACCAGCTAGAGGAGAAAAGTAACCGAATCATAGGAATGTCGACGAAATTAGGAAAGTCATTTTATTCACATTTCAAACAACCGGAAGTGAGCTCGGGTTTTCTCCCAATTTTGATTGGCTAACACAACTTCAAGTAAAATGAAATCGGAAACGCACCTTATTGTAAAAGAGTTGATTAATTTTCCGCAGAATGGGTTGCCAGAGCGTGGTGAAGAGATGCGGTAGAAGGGTCTTGGCAGTGGCTGAAAGGTCACAATTGAGCCGGACGAACATCTCTGCTGTGTGGCCAGACAGACTGGTGGCCGACGGTGGTGGAGTGTTGGTGGCCGAAAGCGTCTCATAGCCGTCCACTCGCGACCACTGCTGACTGTCGCTGAGATAGGCCTGCGCCAGTTCTCGCAGGCGTTTGAAGAGGCTCTGTCCCACTCGTTGTAGACTCTCCTCTATTCGACGCCCATAGAGTTCGGAAATCTGGATGGAACAAAGTGCTGTTAGTTCCCAAGCCCAGTGTTTGGCTATACGAGTTTTCTAGCCTCACGGGATTCGGTCTTAACCCTGATCATACCAATTTAGGCCAGTAGTATTCAATCCACCAACCCACAAAACTTATAACATTGTCAGGAATAACTCAAACACTATAACGGGGTCGATTGCAACAACATTCCGGTATTATTTAAGGATGGCGCCTATTAAACCCGCGTCATCCTTTGGCAACTATTCCAATCTTGAGTTCCGCACACCGGGCAGTACTAGAGTCAGATTGAGCTTGAATGAATGGGCATCGTTCATAGAGAACTCATAATCTGAAAAATCGAGACTTCTAGAAGAGCAGTATAAATAAAATGGAAATAAATAAAGTGGGAAGTGAGTCTTTAAATAGATTTTGCCGTTAGATAGATATTCATATGAAAAGCGATCACCACGCGTGGTGTGCACGATGTGGAACATGGTCAAGCCTTAAACGACACTTGCAAACTATACATATTGTGATTTGCCAACAGAAGGGATGACAAATGTAGGCTGTCACTTGGGTAACCATTCAATAAAGACAAACCGACAAGATGCTTTGGAAAAAATTATGGATAAATATTACTGACATTGACACCTTCGTGTCTGGGACATATACTTAAACTGACAGGGATCCCAAATAGGAATCAATTGCAGATGAAGAGGATGTTATTAGGGATTAGGTTACTCTGAAGTGTTATAAAACAATAATTGCCCTAGTCTCATCAACATGAAGAGGGGAAGATCGTAAAAGTTGCAATAAGTCGAAAGAAAATAGGATGGAAGCAAACTTTCTTAAAAGATTATAAGACTGAGACCGAAATTTTACATCTAATAATGGCACGATCTGGGGAATAAGAGGTATAAGGTCAATAAAGACCCACCTCAGAGAAGACGCCGGGACACTGTATTCGACGTCGCACGACAGCTGTCGTTTTGGCAACTCCAGATGAATTTATTTCGGTCAAAGCAGCTCCTAGACGATGTGTGATGGTTTTCCAGCCATTCCTCTCCTCATTGCCAGGCTGTTTCCCATAGAAAAAAACATGGGGAACAATTAGCATTCGACTATCCATGCTTGCTAAGATAACTTGATTTTAAGGAATTCACGACTTCACAGACCCCCTTAATATTACACAGTCTAATCTTTTCACTGGTAGCATAAAGCCATATTCACGTTCCACAAGTTGCCGGACTTCCCACTCCTCTACATACTCACAGTTCGAAAAATACTATGATTGCCAAAGTAGACGAGTAGGTACCAACAACACTGAGGGCAAAGTTTGAAATAAGATAGACTATTTATCAGATAATGTAGCAGCACGGAACCTGTCCTAAATGTACAACCAACTGTGGGGAATCCTCAGTTTCGATTTCGCCTTTGGAGGTAAAGCGTTCTGGCCAATCGTATAGCCAGCCTTCAGTCCCTTTCTGTATGCCAATAATCCATCCCCCATTCTGACAGTTTACTGCGCCTCCGGGAATGACTCCAGGCACAGTAATGGTAGTGTAGTGCGAATCTTTTTGAACATAATTTGTTCTCCACGCTCCGATCATGTCACATGGGCTACTAGTCGCTTAGCTCGCCTGCACACTATTAATGACAGGTAACTCCTTCAAGGGTAGATCGAGTGTATTGGGAAGCATTCAGTTCAAGTAGGTCAAAAAGAAACAGGCATTCAATTTTTCGAGTTATAACCTATGTGAAATTGGACTAATGGAGCAAACTATGTCAAACCATCGTTTTGAAGAGATTTTCCAGGCGGCTTAATAGGTGAATACCTACTTGATGAGAGATTTTATGCACTGAAATATACAAAAAAAGTAGTAGATAACTCGGAAGGGCGTGTTTAAGAGCAAAGGTAACCCAACTGCAACAAATAAGTAATGGCACACGGGACTGAATGAATGTATGGTAAAAAAAGTCCTCGTCAAAAACGATAGAGAATAAAAACAACCTCTGATACCTCCACCTCTTCGTCCATCCAGGGATCCCAAGCACAGGTGAGAAGTCGACGGGACTCCTGATCTTCCCAAAGCTCCACAAAGTACTGGAACAAAACAAATCACTGGATAAAATATTCGCATTCATTTGAAAAATTGGAACTCTATACAGCAGAAATAACTGCATTCAACAGCTTGTACTAGTGAATCCCACAGGTTTTCTACAGAAGGGATTTCTCAACAACCCTACCCACAGTTTCACCATAGACACAGCCCTTACATCCATCATCGGGCAGACATTTTGAGTCTCCCAAGATTCGACCTACACGATGGTAGTATGGGGTCACGCTCGTGCCGCCTACGCTTTCGGTTCCCCAGATCCACAATGTGCTGATAATAAATTTCGTAACAAACTCAGGAATGGTTCGGTTGCTACAACAGTGGTAACAGATTGAGATGTGGAATAAATGATAACCTTTGTGACGAATACATGTTTCTAGTTACACTGTTTTAGTAAAGGCTTGCGTCTAAGTGGATTAACATGTCAAAATTTTACGGAAAGGTAAAGTAATTAAGGGATTAATCTGGGGGAAATACACAAAAAATGGATCAGGAAATGATATAAGCTGTTTGGCAACTGTTTACAATTTTAGGTTAATATCATTCATGATAAGTAAACATGCTCTCCATCAATGTCACACAAATGTGACGTCCTGATTTTCTCATCCGAGCCACGAGTCACAAATATGACATTAGTTCTATATTGGTTGCATTAAACCTTACCATAAACAGGTTAGCTGAGTTTAAAGCGATAACGTAGATATAGAATAACCTTAGTCGGAGACTATGCATTCGTGTTCAAAATAGAAGACTGTCTACACTCAGGTATTATATCTCGAGCAAATCTTTGCCGTTGCGGTCTGCTAACATGGAACACCACCCTAAATCCACGAAACATATTAGTGAACAACTTTGGGTGATATTCATCAATGCAGCTGTGGTGCTAAATTGAAAAACTAATCATTGCGGGCGCCAAGGGCGATGTTTAAAAGAGCCAAGTAATTGACCTGGTCATTGGTCCACTCCTGCGTGGTCTCCAGCACTGTCTGCAAGGCGTTGAGAATAGACGTCCAACGGGTTAGGCAGTCGCGAGACTCGTCGTCTACCCCTTCGAGAGCAGTAGAAGTGGTACCAGTCGTGGTGTTCCACGGCAGGGCAGTAATCATCGCTTCGAGAAAGGTGAAGATGAGGTCAAGTTGGACCTTGAAAAAGAAGACCCGCGATTTGGCAGCATTGTGATGCAGATGGACGGCGCGGCGAGAGATGGAGTAGACAAGAGTCACAAAATCGCCCACGCATTGAGGCACTCTGCAGAAGGGAAGATACAGAATAGAAGCCTATGAACGGTGTTACGGTTCGAAGTGCAAGAGTTGAGAATCATGAAGTTGTTCACGCAGCCACCTTGATTTCTTGTCTTCAGTTCTTTCTGATGAACTGAATGATTATATTGTGAAGTAGGCAAGTAAATTAAGCTAGCTCTGCAATTGGCATACGACTCAGGAACTCATATACGATAGTGTTATTGGGGGATATTTCCGAT
>NW_020170426.1:167690-203702 GCF_000524195.1 Echinococcus granulosus | reverse complement strand
AGAAGTCTTGGAACCCTCCAGCATCTCCCAACTCTCTGATCCATCACTCCACAGGAATCGAAGTTAAAGAGTAGACAGAAATAGATCAACTGTTGAGTCAGTTGAATCATGGAATGAAATCATTGCCTACCGATTACTACGAATTAAAACTGTGTGGCTGGGCAAATAAGAAATTTAATAGCCCACAACCCAGCATCAAACAGGATTCCTAGTGTCCATCATTCTAGTTACTTGTTATCTACACGCCAGGCATAGGGCTTAGCCAAAAGATCCTTAAGTTTTCTGTGGGCAAGGTCGCTCTCAAGGGTGATCCAATGTTGCAGGACGTCGAGACGATGTGTGAAGAGGTCGGCAGGTCGCAGAGCCTGTGGGTTGTAGCACAGCCCCTCCAAACACTTCTCAAATGTGAGCATCTCGTCTGTGAGGTGGCCAAAAAAGGAGGGTGGTGATGTCAATAGTCCAATAGTCGAGCCGGTTGAATCTGCAGCTGCTTCTTCTGTCCCTTCCTTTCCTAGGAAAGAAAGACGAAAAAAATAATGGAAAGTAAAGTTAGCTTCTACGCTTAGAAGTAGACATCCCAAACTCTCCGCGATGACTTGGAGAATGTATTATCCTTAAAATCGAACATAAGTAGGTGTACGTTATTAGTAGAAACATGAGCTTCTTGGTCAAATTAACATTACTGATGAACCATGTGCAAGTTGGAAAATGCGACTCCTGAACTGAGGCTAATAGAGATTAAGATGAGTTGAATCAACTTGGCCAAAATGTAGTTTACGCCATCACTATTATATGGGTAATTGAACATGTAGTAACTTAACTCTCGAACACCAAAAGACTGGAAATGACCAGTTTATGGGAGTAATTGAGTAAACTTGAACAGAAGGTATATAGTGTCAAAAGCAAATAAAACTATGGCCCAAAATGCCGCTCCTCGTCCAGAAAGTAACTAACGCTAAAAAATATACTAAGCAAATTGAGAGGTTTTAACCGCTTTAGAAACCACAAAGAGTATATGAAATACCGCTAGAAATCAATGGAAATTCAGTGCTTTTGAAGCAAACAGCAAGGCTTTACTTTGACTTTTGTAAGTCGAATGTGGTTAGGGGTCAAACTGAAAATTTATTTCACTCTTGCCTTTAAGATGAATTGCACATCGTGGCCTGGGAGGGCTTTTAAGAAGACCAAGATCGAAGGAGATCTTATCCATCACAAAGCTTATGAGACCCTGCATGAAATCCACCTACGCAAGAGGGATAAGGGTAACAAGTGATTCAGTTAACCATTGGTATAACTGCAAAATGAGAGCAATTACCAAATGGAGTGAGGGGACGACATACCCTAAGGTTGGAGGAGGTCTTGCCCAAATCCTTGAGTTGTTCGTCTTGCATCCACGTTAACCATTGGTCGTTGATGGTGATCCAAGTTAAAACCTCGGTGAAGTACCATTCGGGCTGAAAACATCATTAGTTACGGGAAGTTGTACCATGGAAACATACCTTTTCTGGCTTATTGGTGATCCGGTCGCCGTAGAAGTTAAAGAGAAAGCGTTTTTCCAGTGGCTCCAAGATGAGACGCACGGGGATGGACAACTTGGCACGTTTTGCGGCGTCAGTTTCAGCAGTCCCTTCTCTGAGTTACACTTTAAGGAAGCACAAAGGAACAGGAGGGCAAAGGGACAACAAATTCCGGCTCAATGATGAGTTTCAGCATGACCTGTTCGATGCACATATCGTCGATTACGTACTAATTAGAAAGGACTGTATAAAATAGACAGTTGAAAGATAAGCCGCTGTGAAATGGCAGATCTATCCAAAGCCGATTTTAAAACTGACGAAAAAATGCACCTGACACTGGCAAAGCAAGCTTGTACAAAGTATTTAAGTAAGTTCATATGGTTGTAAGGCCCATCAATTTAAAGCGAAACGGATTAAGCAAGATGAAGCAGTAAATAACGAGTGACAACTAAACAATGGCCAACTGAATTCGGATTTCAGAAGTTAACTGAGGAAATAAACCTTGGTAAAATGGGCTACAGAAGAACATACCATTGGAACAATATAAAGCCCTGTAGAACAGTGGCCGCAAATACACAACTTTGCTGATGAAGAAGACTTCAAGGTTATTTTAGTCTTATTAAAAGAAGGAAGATGGTGCAATGAAAGACCCTTGACGAATTAAGGGTACTATACTACGATTAGTGATTACTTTGCCCGGATTCAACTCGATGTCAAAACACCATAAGACGATTGAGCAGCATATTATGCTAGAGTAAATAATATGGATAAGGGTAGAAGTAGAGACGACCACAAGACCCATCAAGTTCAATTATTCAAGAGTGTAAATCTAACACGGCAAAACCCAACTATGCAACACTCGAAGGCCCATCGGGAGACATTAAAGGTGTACAAAAAGATGAAAAAGCAAAAGATACGGTAACTTGATGTTGCTGAGAGTTCGAAACAAACAGCGAAAAGTCTTCAGAACGTCTTCATCCCAGGGACATCGATTGCTCGTACGATCACCTCCAATTTCCATCCAATTGCCGACTGACCTTATCTTCGGCAATTCCATTTGTCTGAGTATCTCCTGGAACATTCTACAAGGAAGTCAAATCAAAAACAATCCGACACGCATTGGATAATAGAAGTGTACTAGAAAAAACCGACTTTGTGAAATGTTCCAACATTGGGCCGTAAAAGGGCGGGAGAGGTAGCAAGACGGGAGTCGAGGAAGAAACATGGGTCCCAAGGTGCAGAGAGAGATTTAGAAAAGAATCTAAAGACATGTCCAGAGAGCCAAGTACTTGAGATGCAACTACTTCTGACCTTAAATAAAAACAGAAGAGCCCATTTCAGGAACACAAGAGAAAGTTTTAAGGGATATTAAATAATTACAACTACCGGTAACGTGCAATAGCTTCATCCCTTTCTGCAATAGAGAGTGAAGCCTGAAGGGACTTCATCTGAAGTACATCAGGAATAATTTTTTCGGCCAAATCCTTCCCACTCTGGAGGGAAGAGATGACATTCGGTTCGAGTTTGGCTAATTGTTGTTGAATTTCTTCGATTTCTCTAAGGAAATGTTCACTGTGGGAGGAGAATACTGAGAGTGCTCCAGCTGACTCACCAAAAGATATCTTAGTTCACAAGAAAATCAGAAGTTCAAAGGAAAAATTACGATTTCCTTAAGCCTCAAAATCCGCTGTTCGCTCTCATTTATTAATGATAGCAGTTTCAACTTTACATCAAAAGAGGGCTGAATAAGCTTATTTAGTGTCTCTGTACAAGTCTCCCCCATCCCCAATGACTAACGTTACTGACTGCGCAAAGTACCTCAGCCGTGACCTTGATACGAGATTGAAGAATAGCCATTCCTGACATGCAACAGCATTAAAAAAGCCCAAAACACACCGTTAGGCCATCCTAAATACGTAATTCGCTAAATTCGGAATAATGCTCCTCGAACTGTTTTGCGATGAACCCTCCAAGTCGTGGGCTAAAAACTGTTTCTTCAGGTGACTTATATAGTTACTAGCCATAATACTTTACGGATTACAGGAATGTTCTACGCACAAAGTCCAACCATTGAGAAAAAAAGCAACTAACCAGTGAAATCATTAAATGTAAAGTGCTGAGTTTCGCTTCTTAAAGTGAACGCTCGACTGTTTCCACTACACGATAGATAAAAAAAACTAAAATTTCTTGTTTGCTAAGAGGACTCACTTGTTGGGCTTCATTTGCTGCGTCTCTTCATACTCCATTTTTACTAAATTCCATGACTTTTAGTACATCTAGCAGAAGATTTATTTGCACAAGCACATAACTTAAATCATTTCCATTCAAGATTGAGTCAATAACAAAAATTTTGAATTTCTAAGTGCAAAAAACTGATGGAAATGGCTTTTAGTAATTATAGGTGGACTAAAAGTACTGTTATTACGTCACCTCAGAGCTTCTCCGCAGATGAGAGAAAACGAAGTACCCAGGCATAGCACATTTTTGGCATACAGTAGGGTTGGGGCTACCGGCACGGCCCGCAAGGCAGCCCACCCGGCACAGGTGCAATAGCGGCGCACCTACGTGGCCCCTTTACCAAAACTGGGGGTTGAACAACCAACGCATTACAATAATACTTCTTGGGAAGATTGTTTATCGACACATCGAAGGGCTTTGTTCAGAGACTATTACTCCCAGCAGAAGTACCAAAGGGGAGTTGAACTAATAATCAAAGTAGTACATTACTAAACTTTAAATCTGATTAGATTTTAGCACAATGCTTTCTACAACCACAAAATCAACTTTTCTACATCCTTTATACCTTTCCTGTTGTATTGAAACATCAAGATTTCTAATTCTATCCAGGCCTGTAACGCGTACGCAGAAATGCTTAAAAAATCATCGACATTTTAAGCACCTTCAGGTAGAAATTTGTATACACTTAGTCAAACAAGGAATAACGTAGGTTAAGCAAACAGAAGGCAAAAACGTTTGAAGCTGAAGTCAGACATTGTTCAGGTCGGTACCCAGAGGATAACTGTAGAGAATGTGGAATATTTGAGACAATGGCCCATAATTTTAACAGAGTGCAGAATAGTCCACGTTTGATCGTATCAGTCATTGCATATAGTGTTATGCAGGCTTTCTGGTCCATCACTCAAATGCTTCTATGCATAATAATGATTACACTATCAATAACCATGTCTTTTTCAAATTCCGCACCACTATGATGTCTTCAGAAGTAATCGGGATGCTACGAATATCTAGCAAGCCACTATGGCATGCTCCTAATGCACAGCACTGTAAGTGTCCGTTCCACCTGAAGCATGGGAATAAGACTGGGCAAGAGGGAACCGTGGTTGCAAGTTCCATCAGCGATTTGGATGCGTCGACAATGGTCACGTGTTTGACCCACTTTCTTTATAGATGTCATTTTTACCTTAAGATAGATTCCACACACTTTGACTGATTTGAACATTAGTTATGAGCCACGGACAGTAACTTCAATTTCAACCTGAAATAAATCGATTTGTCTGGTTTTAAATTGACACACCCCGACCTGGCCGATGCTTTTGCTTGCCTGAGAATCGTCCAAACGCGAGTAGAAAATGGGTAGTCAAAAAAAAACCTCCGCAGCAGGACTGGAGGGAGAAGCCGCTGCGATGGAGTACTTTGAGAAGCGCAAGCCCTCCTACCTACCCTACTACATCGCCCGTCACGGACGTTTAGCTCGGCGTCGACTGCTTCACGCTCGTAGCAAAGAGCACGCCCTAAAACACATTGACATCCGAATCGGGTGGTTAGCTCTTTTCTGGCTCTTAGTTTTCATCATTGTGATGACCATTCTTATAGCTCTGCTAAGAGACCTGATTCTCACTTACATCTCCAACCCTGTGGCAACGCAAATCCTCTCGGAAAATGAAATACTCGTCTTTCCTGATATCACTATCTGTCCAGTTGCGCCGTTTTCCAACTTCTCTATGCCACAGGAGGATCTTGCCGAGTTGGAGAATTTAAAAAGTCATGTCGTGCAGAAGTTAAAATATGCAGGGCTGCATCCGACTGATTTGAACGTCCAGGCTGCCATGCTAATACAACTGGCAATTCATCGACGTAAGTTCACTCAAATTCCGTCAGTTTAAGTCATTATACTGTTAAATAAAGAATATAAGTTAGTTCATGGGTGTTAATGAGAAGGGGAAGTGATTTAGCGACATTCACACCCCTGCATTTAGGCTTGTCAGATCCACGGAGCTACGACCACTTGATGTACTGTACCTACAACGGGGAGCACTGCTCCTTTGCCAACTTCACTGAAGTCGTGCATCTGCGCTACCTCAAGTGCTTCACCTTCTCACCAAGAGAGGAAAAACGCAGAGTCACCGTGGGTGCTGGCCTCACATTTGTCTACGTGGCCGAGCAAAACGGCACCGGTGCCGAACCCTACATGATCCTCAATGATCTCGAAGTGTGTCGCCTAATTAAATCGAGCTCAGTTAAAATAGGAATTGGGGTGTTGAGCTCCAACTCCTCGCTGATGACGTTATTAGACCTAGCCGTGTTAGGATTAAAAGACTGATATTGTTATAATCTGCAGGGATTAAAGAGCGTGAGTTAGTAGTAGATAATTATAGCTTTTGGCAATACGACTAGCTACGAGTTAGCTTTTTCCAAACCTCTTCATTTGAAAACTCAATTGTCGCGTAAACTTTCAGAGCCATATGTTTGACGCCCCAAGCTACGATGGGATAAACATTTTCGTGCATAATCCTGGGACCTTCCCAGGCTATGAGATTAGTAGTATGCCATCCAGCTTTGCAGTTCACTTCGGGCAAATTGCCAGGGTCCAAGTTACCGGCCTACACTTTGTCTCAACCACTCGCGGCTTCAAGAAGTGCAGCAGATACCCAAAGCCCTACAGGTAGGACAAACTTTTCTTGTACACACTACGTGGCTGTTGAAGTTGTCTTCTTCGGTTTACTATTTCAGGTCACTCAGGTATTCGGTCAAATGAGACACTTTGATGATAGGGACTTTGCAGTTTCTAAGTGTATCTACCGTTTTAAGTTAAACACTTCACATTTAAAGAATTGATTAAATAGATACACGAGTTTCGGAGGATTGACAAAGTATCTGGAGTACAACTACACATACGAGGACTGTGTGGCTAATCGAAAGCAGTCACACATTCTGGAGACCTGCGGATGCTACTCAGATCTTCTACACGTGCCACACATTCCAGAGCCCGATGATGATCCACGGGCCCGAGGAACTCCGAAGGTGTTGGATCTTTCTCATCTGAGGGTCGATTTCTGCCGCGATTTGCGAGACCGTACCTCCCAACGAGCGCGTGCCAACTTTGAGTGTCATGAGAGGTTGAGCAAACTGCCAACCTCCAATGTTCTTGATGCCTATATCAATCCAGATCTGTTATGGGAGTCGAGAGATGATCCAGACATGAGAAAAAAACTACGACAGGAGGTGTGCCCAGTCAACTGTAACAAGGTGTGCAGAGGCGTTTGCTTCAGTCATACCCCGTTGGGTGTGTTTTGTGTCAATGGATTTTAAGATGACCTAAATATTAGCTAAAGGTAAGTATATTTTAACTTAGTGACGCAACACAAGATCAATTCAACTTGCAGCTAAATGCGAACTGACCTATTCGAAGTCAGTAGATGTACAAAGCTTATCGAAGTGTGAAAGAATTTGTAATCGTGTGCCTCTGATCATGACTTGATGATCATAACTGCGTTTCTTCTGTGTAAATTATCTTCAATCATGAAGCGGTGTAATTATATCCACCTCTGCCTGTTTTACCAGATGCTTTACCATACACGCAAAATTGAGGTGTCCAATATCAACGGCAACTTCACAATGAAGTTGCCGCTAATCACTAGACACATGATGGACCTCAATCTCTCCACCCTGGACTCCAACACAGCCATCCATCAAAAGTGGTCTCAAATGCTAGGCGATGCAACGGGCGGACAGACCAACTTTACTGACGGCAAAAATATAATCATAATTGACATTCGACTACGCTCGGCTCGAGTAGACACGTGGAATGAGGAGGTGACCAGCACCCTCTTCGCCCTAATGGCCAATATCGGTGGCACTCTGGGCCTCTGTGCTGGTATCTCCTTCCTTTCTGCTCTCTTCCTCCTCATCTTCTTTGGCAATGCCTTCTACCACCTTATAATGTTGGTGCTGGTGTGGTTCTGGTGGAATATCTTTCAGGGCAAACCAAAAGTGGCGGAAGTGGAGGAGCTACGCATGCTGGATGTTCGGTCGAAAGTGATTGAGGAAAAGGAAGATGATGTTCGGCCGTTCAGAAGTTCTGGTCACATGCGCGTGGTGTCGTCGACTATTCAGGCGAAGGAGAAAAGTGTTATTTATGATCCCTGGGTTGCAGCACAGATGCAGTATGGACGTCCAAGGAGTGGTTCTGGGGTGGATAATCATGGCGATCTTAGTACTAGTCGTGATGGTGGTTGTGAGGTAAGCTAGTAATCCATTTTACATGGGCACAAAGGTAGGATCCGGTTTAACGAAAATGGGAAGGGTTATCGAGAACAAGGGGTATTATAGGTAATTTTTCCATAGTAAACGGCTCTTTCTTCCGGCATCGTTCCACTCAGAATCTGTGAAATTAGCCTTCTGTGTGTAAATAACTTTAATTACGTTCTTTTGGTTGAAATTCCAAGCCGAATCACCAAAAGCGGAGTTCAGCGCTATGAGGCCTCTCTAAAGTTGTGATATAAGCCGTTCTAGTGGGAGAGATGATTGTTTTAACATGGAGGTCTTTTGACAGGTGTTAATGTGACTGAAAATGTTGCAAAATAGTTGGAATTCCACCAAATATTCATCAGTTACTTTGTTGCGCTGCCTCAAAAGTGACAGAGCGAGTGGGACTTCGAAGTGTTTTCAGGTGATTTTCTAAAACCGATTCTCACTACAAGTGGTTCACAACTGTAGGTAGAAGTTTTCGCTAGTAAATTGCAAAGACTAAATGGAGGTGTAATCTAGAAATACTGAAGCAGGTCTTCGCAACTGCATAAGTTGGCTAATAAGATGCCCACAAATTACCACTTAACCTGTACAGTTTGTATTAACGAGCTTATAGCAAAGGAGATGCGTTACAGCGAGATAAATTGCTCGCATTGTGTAGGAGCACGGCTTTTTGAATCCTTCCACTATCACGTGACCAGCAAAGATGCAGTTACTGTCCTGAAGAGGTCACCTGATGCGTAGATGGCCGACTCCTTAAGAAACGCAAAACAGATACAACAATTCGAGAGTGTCCTGTAGCCTTTGAAAAGATGAATCCTGTAATCAACAATTCCTACCATTGATTTAAACAACTGCATATAAGGCCATGCTATTACTAAAGGTGTAAACTGATAAATGATTTTAGGAAAGTGATACTAGATGAATTTCGTGCCGAAAATGTACGGCAAACAAGTAGTTCACAATATCATAAAGTGGAAATCAGGATAGGAACTAGCATTACTTAAATGCAAATCATAGGACACGGGTAGCATTGTTGGTGACAACGTGCAAACCGTCCCTTCCCACACCAAAAATGCCGAGAACGCCACATCCAAACTTTCCCCTCCAACACAAGATGCAGAGGCGGTGGAAGAGAGTCCGACTCATCACACCAGCAACGCGCGGATACCTCTCAGTCGTTATGTTGAGAATATGTTAACTCGCTTGCAAAGACAGCCGGAATCTCAAGTCTGCCCAGCTCGAGGTGAAAGTCAAATTACTGACGCCCACCCCCATCAGAAGGGGACTGATGGTCAGGTTAGATATAGTTGAGGCTATCATACCACCAGGAAACCAAGCTTATAACTAATATACTCGTGCTAGGAACTTCCTTCTACTCACATTGGTCAGAATCAATTCATGCGCCCACTTATTCGCATTTTTTTGGCCTTTAGAAGAGATCAGTATCACCACCGGAGATTCACGCTAATGAATGTTCATCAATGCTATTACGACAGAGGAAGGGAGAGAACAGTGCAAATTCGGGGGGTGAATGCCATGACCCGGAAATTCTGATGAAGGAAGTACAGAGGGCGGTGCCGGCTGAGATGCAACATTTCATTGCTCACTCCATCAACGCTCCAAAATAAGCGCATTACCTTGATGACCACCTTTTTGTTTAAGACTGTGGCTACAGTTTTGCAATATTGTGTGACCATAAGAACAACCACTGATGGATGGACGTCCTCTACAGCCACTGCTATGGTGAAATTCTTGCGAAATTTCTGGTCCTCGTATCACCACAGTAAACTCATACACGATGACAATAATTTTACCGAACTCTAGAAGTTTAAACAAGAGACTCACAGTGTGAACTCTTGATTCATTGGTTCCCATGTTGTATGTTTATTATCTAGACCCATTTCTGAATAGCCAATAAGTTGGGAACGATGTTTATAGGCGAGATGATTCCAGTGTGGATTGCAAGCTCACCGAAAAAATTTATGAACTTCTGTTAAGCAAAGCAATGATGCGGACAATTTTTTTTGAGCAATGCTAGCGTATCCTCTATAGTATTCCGCATCCCAAATACTTTCATCCATTCATGAACAGCAGTCCTTAGGTCACTCCTAAATTATTTTATTGCCTGTAGTTCACTCCTAATATTATTTATAGACTTGTTTCCTTGCATAGAAGTGAATATTTGATTTACATAAGTTATTAAATGCTGCCAGATTTGGAAAAAAATTAGGTGTTTAAACACGGTAAAAAACTCTGTTTTTTGCAACAAATTAATTATATATAAGGTTCACGCAAACCACACAATTAATAAAGTTACGCTTTTTAAGTTTTTATCTAACTACTCTAGCTAATGGCTTTGTTTTAACCAGCAGCTACTTTCCCTGATTTGACATGTATGTGTGGCCGTCAGCTCCCCTCTGGCCTTTTCTATCTGCATTTGTAGCTAGGTTGGAAAATTAGGCTTGGTAGATTGTTGACATCTCTGTAGTCTGTGCTTAATCGGGCCCTTTTTCAATCTCGTGGACTCCATATCTGTCGTTCTTTTGCTGCATTTTTTTGTGAACAAAATGCGCTGTTTTTCCATATGCTAAGTGTGATATCCTGTACACAAGGTTTAATTGTCCATGCTTGTAGGCACTGATGTTTACCTTGTTTTTTGTAAGGCTGGTATTTGTTAGTTGTTATGACTTTTTTGCCTCAATTTCCGTCAAGTGAACCTACGTCCTCAATTCTTTGTTATTTTCTCGGTTTGAAAAGAAGAATCACCATCAGTCAAAATGGATCTGGCATCTTTCAAAAATCTGTTGGAGCGCCTTCAAAGCCCTGATCATGATATTCGAACTGAGGCTGAAAACACCCTTGGCGGTATTCCCGCCACGGATCGGCTCAGTCTTTTCCTTCAATCCATGACCGATACTACCTTAGCACCTGTCGTGAGTAGATAACTTGGCTTCTTTGACTACTTGTACCCTGTTCCGTTGTGACCGCTTATTTTTAAAGAGTTTTTGTCTTGTTTTTTAAGCCACGGACTTTGGCCGCTGTTCTTTGTCGCCGTCTTTTAATGGGAGACTGTGAGGAAGCTTTTGGTTCTCTTCCGGAAGAAACTAAGAATGGAATCAGGCAGCAGCTCCTTGTGTCGATCGTTAACGAACCGGTGGAATTGATGCGTCGAAAAATAGCTGACGTTGCAGCTGAACTGGTTCGAGAACATTTCGGTAACTTATTTGTGTGGGTGCTTTGCTCTTCAGTGCTGGTAAATGGGTATATGAATTTTCCTCTACCTAATAGGTGATGACAATGTTTGCCAATGGACTGAATTCCAGCCATTTATTTTTGAATGTTTCAAGTCGTCTGATCCGGGCCTTCGTGAAGTTGCTTGTCATCTCTTTGCGATCGTACCCGCCGTATTCGGCCCTGACCCCACTCCTCTGATGCCAGACATTGGTCATATGCTCAACCAGGCTCTACATGATGCTTCTCCCAATGTCCGTGAAGCCGGCTTCCGTGCTCTATCTGCATTTCTTGTGCAGAATTCCACCGAAAACTCTATCCAACACGCCCTTAAAGATCTCGTCGAACCCGCTCTTATGGTAATTTCCATTTCAATTAGATAAGTACGTTTGGACACTTTGTGCCACTTTTTAGGAGTGGAAAAGGACATTTGTCGTAGTTGCATTTGTGAAAAGTGTGTCTGGCTGCGTTGTTACGCGTAGCTGTTAAAACTTTCTGGGGAAATGCACACTTAGCTTTGTTAGTGTTCTGGGTAAATGAACGTTAATGCCTTAATTTACGCTTGCAGGCAGTTGCTGCTAACCTTGAATCCGACTCCGAAGACGACACAATGTTGAAATGTCTGGCAGAAATGGCCGATGCAGCGCCTAAATACCTCCGCCCCTTCCTCCTGCCTACACTGGAATTGTGCTACAAGGTAACTTCGCCCTTTACCTGTATAAAGAAAATGCTTAAAGTGATTCATTAAACATTTTTATCAACAGGTGCTTTGCAACAACGATTTGGCTGATCCAATACGTCATATCGCCTTGGAGGTGATAGTAACCCTATCCGAGAATATTCCCTCCAGTGTACGCAAAGCTGGCAAGGATATGATAAAACCGCTTGTCAGGACACTGTTGCAGATGATGACAGAGTTGGAGGAGGATCTTGATTGGGCTACCGCGGATTCTCCAGAAGAGGATGAGGAGGATAGCAATGCAATTACCGCTGAAATGGCTCTGGATCGTTTCGCGTGCGCCATGGGTTCTCAGGCCGTATTGGATGAGATCACTCAAACTGTGCCAGTCATGCTGCAAGATCGTGAGTTACTTAATTTCATTTCCAGTACTCTCCCTTCTCATCTAAACTCCCGAATTTTCTTCCACAGCTGATTGGAAGAAGCGCCATGCTGGTCTGATGGCCGTCTCAGCTTGTGGTGAGGGATGTCATAAGCAAATGGAGGGAATGCTGGGCTCAATCATTCAGGCAGTCGTTCCGCGTATGGCAGACCCGCATCCACGTGTGCGCTATGCAGCTTGCAATGCGATTGGTCAAATGGCTGCTGATTTTGGACCGAAACTGCATAAGAATTATCATTCGGCGATTATTCCCGCCATTCTCCACGTTCTTGATGATGAAGTTCCCCGTGTACAGGCAAATGCTGGTGCTGCACTTGTAAACTGCTGTGAAACATCACACAAGGTAAGTTTGTCTAAGCTATCCCATCGTTTCACTCTTCATGCTAAAATTTGAACACTAGTTTTCTCCGACTCCCCTTCTTAGGGTATGCTAATTCAGTATCTGGATGACCTCGTGAAGAAGTTGGAGGAGGTGATGACGGCTAAGTTCCAGGAAATGGTTGAAAAAGGGCACAAACTCGTTCTCTTGCAAACCGTCACTTCAATTGCCGCTGTGGCTGACGCTGCTGGTGAGAATTTCGCTCCGTACTACGATCGGTAAGTCCGGTTCTCATTATTCATTTCTACTTCATTTCAAAAGCAGTGGGTTAATTTTTTGCGAAATCACGGGACTGTTCACAACACGCTGTTGTTTCAGCTTCATGCCCGGTCTAAAGTACATAATGGAGAACGCAGTTCACCCAGATTTGCGACTTCTACGCGGCAAAACAATTGAATGCATCAGTTTGATTGTGCTGGCAGTGGGGAAGGAAAAGTTCATGCAAGATGCCAGTTCAATTATGTCCCTCTTCATGAAGACCCAGGTGGGCACTGCGGCAGAAGGAACTGGGGACGCTTCAGCAGATGAGCAGTTTGATGATGATGACCCGCAAGTAAACTATATCATCACCGCGTGGGCGCGTATCTGCAAACTCCTTGGTCGCTCTTTCGAACCCTTCCTCCCTATGGTTATGCCACAGGTTTTGAGGACAGCACGAATGGCTCCCAAAGTTTGTGTTCTTGATAACGAGGAAGCGGAGAGCTTTGATCCCGAATCTTGGCAGATCCTATCTATCGGTGAGGATCAAAACTGTGCCATAAGAACTAGTATTCTTGAAGACAAGGCGACTGCTTGCCAGATGCTTGTGTGCTACGCTCGAGAGCTGAAAGAGAGCTTTGCACCCTACTGCGAAGACGTTCTCAACACTATGCTGCCGATGCTGAATTTATGTCTCAATGATGAGGTATGCGTGCTATACCACCTGAAATGATCACGGTTGTAAAGTGGTTATTATTTGTAAGTAATCTATTTTTAGTTCTCTTCATTCGTCACATAAAGCATATCAGTTCGTGTATTGGCTGAGTTCTGGTTAGTTTAGGCCTAATAGCAATTATTTTCATAAACATGTACTTTACTTGTCTCGCTATCCGCCATTAAATGAATCAACTTGTTTCTTTACCAATGTTAATGCCTTAGATCCGTAGCGCGGCGTCCGAAATAATGCCCTATTTGATGGACAGTATGAAAAAGACGCGGCCAGATATTGTGGCTAGTGCTTGGGATAAGGTGTTCACCAAACTTATGGAGGCCATTTCCACAGAACCCGAGCGTGACTTGGTTGCTGACCATTTGGAGGCTCTTGCAAGTTGTATCGAGCGTCTTGGTGTCGGTTATCTCAACTATGAACGCATGACTGAGATCCATCGGCTTCTCGACCGTTTCTTCCATGAACATTTCGAAAAGGACGAAGAACGAGCTGCCAAGCGACAGGTTAGTACCTCTGCTAAATATGACCAAAATTTTCAATGTTGACTCAAACCACGCTTTTTGGTGTTCATTTAAAACAAGTCTTCATCTATTTTCATGAAAAAACACTTCCCAGGTTGATAGATCTTCATTTAGCAGCCCAGAACAACCGGTTTTACTTCCCATTTACGATTAAAAGCTTGCTTGTCGTAATGCTCATTGCTTAAGTTTTATGTTTCTCATCGTGAATTTGCTCCCTGATACTTGAACCGTTTATGACATTTTATCTCATATCACTAAAACTAATTTCGCCACGAGGACTGCGAAAAAACGAAAAAACCTCATTAGGTTCATGTCAATTCATAAGAATTATATGCCGAGGGGTTGATTTCGTCTTAAACTCCCATGGTCTGTTGCATGTAGGACGAGGATTACGATGAACAGGAGGAGGAGAGGATCCTAAACGAAAAGGACGAGGACGAGTATGTTCTCTCCAAGATGTGCGAAGTTATGCGGGCAATCTTTTCAACCTACAAGACAGACGCCCTTCCCCTTTTCCAGCAGCTCATGGTTCACGTTGTGAAACTTCTCGTAGGTTAATTTTTAAATCACCCACATTTAGTTATGTCGTGGGCGTAAGAACACACTATTAACTTCGCCGTAATTAACCCACTTTTACTCTATTTAGTTTAATTGGTGAATTGAATCAGTCACGGTTTTCCTTCCCGTAATTAACTAACAGTGCTTGAAATACATTGTAGGAGCCCAATCGTCCATGGTCAGATATGCAGTGGGGTCTTTGCTTCTGCGCCGATTTAATTGAACACGCCGGCCCCCAGTCCTTTAGCATGAAAGATTTCTTCATCCCGGCTTTCGCGAGGGCAATCATGCACCGGCAGAATGACATCAGACAGATGGCTATCTATGGTATTGGTGTGATGGCCATGTACGGCGGACCTGATTACACTGCAACTTTGACAGATTTCGTGCCACCGCTGATGCAGATCATCGAATCACCCGACTCTGCCAGCGATGAAAACAATTTGTGCCGAGAAAACGCGGTGTCCTCTATGACAAAGGTGGATCAACGGAATTTTTAGACCCGATTTACTATGCATTGTGAAATAGTTGTGAGTAGCTAACTGGTTTAATAGCTGAATTTTGGCCGACAGCTAGGCAGCGTTTGTGTACTTTAGAGAGCGTGAAGAGGCGGCTCTATTGTTTTCAGTATCCTGTTCACGCCAACCACCCGACAAATGCGTGTGATTATTCGCGTGTAGGGTGGTCAGTCATCTCCATTCAGGTGGCTAAGCTTAACTAGATAATTTCATACTTTTGTGATCGAACCAGAAGAATGTTAACTCAACAAGTGACCGAGGTTTACAAAAATAAGGTTAGTAGAGTCGAGAGCATTGTGCAATTTGGGTTCCCTGATAAATGCGAATGTGACTTGTTTAGATTGGCGTGCGGCATCTGTCTTTGCCATTGGACTCCCACATTACATGCACGTGAGTGTAAATACGCGTGGCTTATTCACTTAAGCGCTTTTGAATTTGCACGCATTACTTGCTAATAATCAAACGACGGAATTACTGTCTTTTTTCTACTTTCGAAAGTTATTAATATGTCAGGCTTTTTTGATATTGGCATTTGGGTATTCTCCCTTGCGACGTCTCAAGCCTTTGTTGCTTGTCTCGTTGGAATGCTTTTTCCTATAGCCCTTACTTCAATCTTTCCCGCGATATTTATCTTAATTGTTTTTATACATGTAGATAATGAAGTACCGTACGGAGTGTCTGATCCCGGCCGGGCTAACGGACCTGAATGCGCTGATTGTGCGTTGGCTCACGTGGCTGCCGATTTGGGAAGACGGTGAGGAAACCGATCACGTCTACGGATACCTGTGTGATCTCGTGGAAGCCAACAACTCAGCCGTTCTTGGTGGACCCACCAACACCAATCTGCCGCGTATTGTCGCTGCCATCGCACGTGTCTTCTCGGAAAAGAGTCTCTTTCGCCCTGATGAGGAGGAGGGAAGTGCTAGTGCTTCGGCCGCCAGTGGAGCCGGGGATAAGCAGGTGAACGGCGCAAAATCCACTCCTGGAACCCCTTCCGTCTACGATCGCTGTGTTTCCATCCTTCGGCTCATTCAGGTTCGTTGCCTTTTTTAATTGTGCTAATTCCTTTGATGATGATCTCTTTCGATGATTTTAACGTCCTTTCAGGCTAATTCGGTGGTCTATGAAGCCTGTATGGCACAGCTACCGGAAAAGGAAAAACAAGCTGTTATTGAATGTCTCAGTTAGATTTCCTCTTTCGTCCTCCATCCCCCATATCCACTTGCAATTTATCCCCTCTGCCCTAGCCCCTCATTATCACCTCATTATTTTCAACGTGATGTATGTTGGGAAAATGTCTACTTTCCGGCATAAATTCATCTCTGTGTTTGCGTATCTACGCCCTACACTCAACACCGTGGACGACCGTGGTGGTGACCAACCTCCTCATCTGTAACCCCTTTCTGCTCTCCCAAATCTGTCACCTCCCTTTGTCAAGTGTCACTCCACCTCTTTTTGTATGTGTGAGCACAGCGCATCTGCGTGTATGCGCAAGTGTCTTGGCATGTCTCTGTGCTGCGAGATTTATACCCCATCCACTGATTTTTCTAGAAACAAGAATTCCGCAACGAGACAATGTTTAAAAAGTAAAGATGCCAGCGTTGGTGCACATTTTCTCTCCATTAGTCCTACGTGGGTTGGTAACACATGCCGGGTCGGCTTCTTGCATTCCCTGGGCAACGTCCGTGAGTGCCACGGGCGCCAGTTTGAGGTAGGCCACGGTGGTCCTACTGTTGTCAGTTGGAATGATTTGGTTTGCGAATTCAGTGCGAAGTGGCAAATTTGGAGTTGCCTCGGTCTCAGTCATTGGCTTGTTTTACAGGGCCTTGGGCTGACTCAGCGGACGATATCGGCCAGTTGGTTTGCGGGCTCGTAAACCGTCTCGCTGCGTAAGGTCGTGTCTCAGGTGAATTTGTCGTAGTCGTCTCTCCACACTGCTGGCTCGGGACTCCACGATGTGGCACTCCACATTGGCCTGTCTTATCGGGGATGTGGACGCTCCGACCGTAGTTGCCGCTTTTTGGAGGATCACTGGGTTTGCATCTGTTTTATTTGCATGAGGTGCTGTTGCGTTTCATCTCAGTCGTGCCACGCTTTGATGATGGCCCTGGTAGCGTCCGTGTGTTTTCGTAAACGGGCCTTTTTTTATCGGCGCTGCTTTCGTTCGTCAACTAGGCCCAAAGTAAATGTCAATAGACGTCAACTGGCTAAGGTGTGTTACTGCACCTATCTAATTTGTCATCACAGGTTAAATAAAAAAAGGTAGATCCTCGCGTTTCAGGTGGCCTGTCAGGGGTGAATTAGACAACTAGGTAGCCTATTCGTTTGGTGAGTAGCCTCGATCGTTCTGGCATGTGTGTTAATGTCATGGACAAGGCAAATGATAAAAAAAACTCAATTTAATAGAGGGTCAGTAACTGACAAAGATAGACAAGTGATTTATAATTTCCAAATCAAAGGAGGCAAACTGATGAAGGTTGGTGTGATTGATGTCAGCATCTCTGTGCATGGCGGGGAGAAAGAACATTTTTGTCATTCGCCTACGTCCTCATTCTCTTGAGCTTGGAGCTTGCAAGTAGTGTCTCAGAGGTCGTGCGCGCCCAACAACAAAAGCAGGATTGAGTAGAATGGATCTGAATTATTCCAGTGGCTTTGCTTGAGCATCTTTGTATCAATGTCCAGTGTTGCTGTGGCGTTTCCCTCTTTTTGTGCTTCAAATTCGCGTTTTATGCTCCCAAATCGAGGTAGAATTTTTTGCTGTTGATTTGTGTTCGCAACCCATTCAGACGATTCAAAATCGCAGCGGCTACTGGCAAATTAGTTTTCATAGTGGATTTTTGTTTGACTTGCTACTCTCGGCATCCGCAGAGCCTCCATCGCCGGTCTTTTACATCCATTGTGTGCAGAGGTGAACAGTGGTTTCTGACTCCGGAGCTACACCTCAGCTTCTGACGTATTCAACGAAGTGATAGGTGAGGAGACGAAAGACGATTCATCGGATTGAGATCTGGACGACGGCACCATCAGCAGAGGCGGTGTCGAGGCCTTCACATCCCAAATTGGCAACGCGGTCTTCATTTTCAGACACGAAGACTGCCTATTCGCCATACAATCGCCCATCAAGCTTTGACACTCTCCTGTCTTGCTGCTGGAATTGAGGGATAATTTTCCAGGGGCATGAGAAGTGTTATAGGGTGGTGGGAATATAAAATTAGGTTTGCCAAATTTGGTAGAGTTTTCTACTTCGCCATCATCTTCATTCTCCTCGGCCGTTGGCATGCTTACACTTCTTGATTTGGGAGAGGACGCGGAAACGAAGTGTTTTCGACTGTATTGACTGAGAGATGCGCTTCTGGGAGCCACAGACACGTCTGAGCACTGTCTAAATAGCCTACTCTGATGCATCAATGGATCATATTTGCACCTGCTAAAGTCAGGACTGGGTTGTTCAATACTCACTGACGGTTCAACTAATTGAAATGTATAGCATTCAGTCGAGGTATTAGGTCCATATCCATCAGTGTCGATTCCGAATGAGGCCATTCGATTGCAACAGGAGGAAGCGTGAGACCGTGTTTTGTGTCGACTCGATGATCTCCAACGCCTCGATAAACTGGCGCAACAACAGCGGTCTCCACTAGGCTTTGTTAAATGACCTCGACGACGCTTCTTTGTCTCAGACCGGGGTGAACCTTTAGAACTCTTCTTGAAGATTGTATCCTTCGGTGAACGCTTGTCTTTTCTACGTGCTTTTCGGAATGGATGTTTCAAAATGCCTTTGGCAAAGAAGTGGATTTCAGGCTTAGCAAGAGTCTGCTTTTGTTGTTTCTTCAAGCAGGCCATGCATCTAACGCTTGTGTGATTGCAGTTTTGCCTCTTACGGAGAAGAAAAGACTTATTTTCCTTAAATTTCAAGCAGTTGTGGGCACTGGTCTCGACTCTCTTTCCCTCACCTTTATTCTGCCCATTAGTTGTAGGTTTTGAGGCACACCGCACATTCTCGTTCACGCATGGACGTTTTTTGCATTTTGTGTTGAATCGCTGAGGTTCACTCCGAGTGGACACACGGGAATCCATTGCACCTCCACCGGTGCCACAAAGTCCTTCTAGCAGTAGTGTTAATGTTGTACTCATAGGTGATGGATCTTCAGTTTCGGAATCACTACTCTTCTCCTTTACTGATTCGGTAGAGTTACCATCATTCCTCAACGATGTGTCGTCTTTGTCGATCTCCACTGGAAACATGGTTACATTCTTTTCTTTTTCATTGCTTAGTTGACTCCCCACTGAAACAATTTTTTTGACATCCCCGCAGACGAGCGAGTCATTTAGGGGAGGTAATAAACGCGGTGACCGTAGGGTAGTCAGTTGTGGATGAGTCACTTGCTCATGATGGGACTTGAAGTAGTTGTTTTGGTTGGAAAAATTGGAGCATTGCTGCAGAAATTCTTCACTGTAAATTTTTCGGTTGGAGACTTTTCTAGTGGTGATTCTACCCTCTTCTCGAGCAGAGTTATTGCGATTAGTCAAGTCAGCTTGTGCCTGTGCTTCTGTCCCCTCTTGCAAGTCACAATAATCCTCATTGAAGGGGGTTTCCATGATATTATCCGTGTCGGAATTTGACAATGCTGGTTCAGGGGTCCCCTGATTTGAAAAAAGGTGGTTTGATAAAGTTTTTTTCCTTAGAAAAAGAGGTGCAGAATTAGATCGAATAATAGGCGCATGTTGTTTTTCTACATGGGGGCGAGTTGAATCTTCCTCGCCCCCTGAAAAACCTAAGAGGCTAAAATGGTGATATGGGGTAGCGGGCTTAGCGCTGTCCATGTAACCAGCTTGAAGCCGCAACTGCTTGCCCATGTTCATAGAGGCGGAAATCCCTATGGATGTTTCACTGTCCGATTGACAGTCATAGGTGAAAAGAGTTGAGTTCTTGGTTTTGGGGTAGGAGTCAAAATCTTCCACAATACAGTCACGTTCATCTGCCCAGCTACCTCTCTTCTGAACACAATCACCGGATTTGTAATTGGAGTAATGAGTGTACGAAACTGGCTTGTTGACATTCTCTGACTCCGCATTGGCATAGACTCGCTTCTTCTTCTTACTTCTGTGTGACTTGGTTGACGAAACAATAGGTAGAGCATCAGTATAACTGCTTCCTACAGCTGTACCAACACCTCGAAACAGCATTTGACTACTAGTTGTGGAAGTCCGACGACGTGTGCCTCTGCAGTGATCGAGGATCGCTTGATGGTCATTCTGGTTACACGGAATCATCGACTCTTCACTCGTGTTGTGCATTTTCAGTTGACTGTTAGTCGAGAAGATTTTGGAGGTAATCCTCTTAGAATCCGTTTGAAAGGGAATCTCCGATGCTGTGAGTGGCACCCAAAATTCACAATCGCTTCCGGACATTTTTTCCTCCTCTATTACGGTATGGCTATTGCCCATCTGTTGATTCGCCTGACAGGAAAATCTTGGTGTAAGTTTTCCACTTAACGACCTGATAGAACGTCTCAGGATCTCATGAATGGGAGAATTCTTCGAACGAGATATAGAGCACTTATTGGGGGTACCATTAACTCCTATGGATTTCCCACTGGATTCAGATTCAAGCTGTGCACTTGAAGAGGGCTGGGACTGGATCTCCCTCGCCTTATCTGTTGCCTTTATTGAAGAGCCCAGACTTGTCGATCGCTCGCCGTTAACACCATTTGTGTTGGGCCTCAATTTCTCACCACTTTTGACGACGTTAACAGATGGCGGTGGTGAAGGTGGTTTCCCCACCTCCTGCACATGAAATACACCCTCTTTGTCAACCTTCACGTGAATTCTTCTCCCTTCCACTTGAAAAGAATACTGTAATGGGATTTTTTCCCCCTTCTTTTGACCCATGGGAGTTAAAGGCTCGACTTCTGTGTTCTCATTGGCCTCGTACCCATTAGTCATAATTGATGCTTTGTGGTGTAGTGAAGGGGATATTACGGCGAATCTCGAATCGGGCAGTAATCTATCATTTTGGCACCGAGCAAACGTGTATTTTGGCATCTTAGGCGCCTGTATTACTGCTTTGATCGACTGAATCTTGGCATTTTCGTGGGGTGATGGGAACCCAAAGGAATTCGATGAACTCCGCAAAGGGGACGCATTCATGACACGTGGAGTTAAGGAAGCTTCGGGGACTTTGATCGCTGAAGCCTTTTCAGATCCCTGCCATGGTTTTGGAACTTGATCTTTCCCTTTTGGAACTACTGCTGATTTCAACTTATTCACCTCAGTGGGTCCGTTATGCATCTTCGCAATTTCAAGAGAGTAAGCTCGTTGGCATGGAACTGGTGGCATGATACGTTCTGACATTTTTGAAAATCCAGTTGGGTAGTTTGCACCCCTAGGGTAGTTTCCACAACCCATGCTCTCATATGGAGGATTCACAGGCTTTGAATCAAAAGACACCCTACAATGGTGTGGGCACATATTGTTGAAGGAGGCTTTCGAACAGATGGACGGCGGGACCTGGCCGTAGGATCGCCTCGTTTGCAATGATGGAGCGCTATTTCTGGGAAGAAATGCTGGTTTAGCAGACAGCGTATTTCCATATGGCATCATAAACGAGGAAGACCGAACTGGAGATGGCTGAAATTTGGGCATCGATTGTGACCAGTTTTTTGCATAGAAAGGAACATCCAGACCGGATTTACTCTTCACAGAAGACTTTATCACAACTGGTTGTTTACAGATGGGGCGAACTTCAACATATCCACAGGTTTTGTTTAACGGACTCAATAAGGCACTTTCAACCCGACTGCAAGTAAATTCATCAGTCGATTTAGTGGCACTAAACCTACGGTTGTCAACTTCTCCCAGGTTTTCTATAGTGCGACCGTTCGGTAAGGTGTGAGAGCCCTTTTTATATGGTGTGGATATTCTAGGCCAGCGACTAGAAGTGTTCACATTCTTTGATTTTACTGTAGATGGATCAGTTCTTACCTTTCTTAACGCTGGCTGGTAATGTGAATCCAGATATTTTGACTTCTGTGGTTCATGTATCATCAACTCGTTTTTATGATTTTTGGCCAGGGGACGTTTGAACAGTGCCAGAACTTCGTAGCATGGTCGATTAATTGTCTGGAACAGCGGCCTGTCTAAGCGTTTTAGGTCATCACACGTATTTTTCGTCGAAGCAGAGCCCTGATGAGGTGGTTTTATTGTAGGCTCGTGCAAAAAATGTGATGATGAGTTCCGAGTAAAACATTGTGAACTTGCAGTCTTTCCTCCTTCGGTAGTAGGACCTCCATTTCCCATTGATTTGGCACAACAATCAAATTCATTCATTCCACTGGAAAAGTTGTTGCTATTTTTGCTTTTCTCAATTGCCTTCATTCGATCTTCCTTTTCATAATCCCTATCACCACGTTCGGGACTCACTTTACCTCCATGGTAAGGGAACTGCCTAATGTAGGACCTATAGCATGGACATTGTGCGAATCTGTGATAATTTCTCAATCTTTTAGGGCCTATTACCTGATCAGAATTGTCCTCAATGGAGTGACCGAATGCTAACAATGGGAAATAATAACCCTTGTTGGGGTATCCGTACTTTGAACAGAAACACACTCCATTTAGTTTGAAGTTTCTTTCTTTCCGTATTCGCATTGTAGGTTTTTTACATGATGGTACACCTAAATTCACCTCTTTGCAAAGGCATTTTGTTACCAGCGCCTTCGAATCAACACTGCAACACTTTACAGACATGTCAGGCGCAAATGAATGTGATCTTGCGCACAAGTTATTTTGCCACATACCAGTGGGGCAAGTTCTCATCCTGTAGTCTGCCCTACATTGCCGCCGTCCTGTTTTATGGTATACTCTTTCACTCTTGCACCAGCCTCTTGAATTTATGAGGGGGTGTTGCACAAATGCAGGGACCCCCGAATGCGGTTCACTTGCTGTATTGTTCCAGCTACGCATGGTAAGTTGCAAGTTCGTTGTGGGATCATCAGTGAAATCCATGAAGGAATGACTTTGATTAGAAACACATCGAGACGTGGAGCATGCAGAACAGTTATATGAACGTGTTTCATTGAAGCGCAAGGAACAAGAAGTCGTGTCATTCACGGGCATGCACTTAGATCCATCTCCTGTATCAGTATCATCACTGTCATCATCCTTCACCTCCTCATCAGTCTGATTTTGTGCATTCGCTTTGGCACACTTTTTCTTAAATTTGTCGCACATCCTCGCGAAGAAACTCCTTTTTTTGGCACATTGAGTGCACTTCTCCTTCTTATCACCTTCCTTGCTTTCTTCCTCCTTGGTTGTCTGTGTTGGTGCAGTCTTTTTGGAAGGCTCGCCACTCGCCTCACTCACTTTTGAGCAACCAGATGGTTTGCAGCCACCCCGTTGGCCTCCATCAGCCGACGCGTTCTGTGCGGTGGCTCTGTAGGGTTGATAACAAGGGGTACTGTTGTAGCCACCGGGACTTTTCGATCTAGAGTTTGAATTTCCTACAGAACCTGGGTGGCAGGTCGGGGGTGTGTTCCATTGGCGTATTGGAGTGGTCCTAAGACTACCCGATTGTGGGGAAGAAGCAGGTGGCGAATTTACTTTAGTAGGGCGTTTACTGCAAGGCATCGCACCGTTGGAGATTTGCGTGCAGGGGCAGAATCCAGGGCTTTTTTTTGTTTGGATACTTTTCGTTGGAGTACATAATTTATTTAGAGGCTCTTTTGGAGGGGGTTCTTGGACATCAGGGACGAAATCGAGAGCAACGCACACTGAAGGTTGGCAAACAGAAGGTTTAATACCTGCGGAGCGTTCGCATGTCGACGTCTCCCTCAGAGAGCAAGTCTTGAGCGGAGTGCTCCGCTTTCGAACCGCTGCGGATCCGCACTTTCGCTTGCATGGAGATTTCTGACGATGTTGTTTAGTGCAACCCATGTGTCTGGACACCACGCTATCCACACAACTTGATCCTGATTGGCTGCAGGAATCTGGGGCCCATTGCCCGTATTTTGACTCAAAGCAAACTTGATCGTTGGAGTCGGGATTCTTGATGATGATGGTTTTATCACCCAAGGCTATGGAAATGTCATTGTTGGCGGAGTTTTTTCCGCACATATTTTCTGGTAGCGTTAACTCAGAACTGGCGCAGTTTGTTGTGTTTTCAAATTTTCTGAGCATAATTTTTTTTCCCTTTAAGTCGATGTTAAGACAGGGAGTATTACTTCGACAGGAATTTTTTTTTGCCTCTGTATCACGTTCTCTAGGTTGACAGCCATTCAAGGGAATCGGACTTCTGGAACAGGGAGATTTGGGTTTACGGCATGGATCTCTCTCCACCTGCTCCCCGTTCATGCAACAATTGAAGGCTCCTCCTTCCCTCTCTTCACAAGATTCAGAGAATTGACCTGGACTGAAGTCATTTCCCTGCACTGGAGTGGATCGAAAGAGCATTACACAACAACAGGGGTCACCTTCCTCTTCTATTTTCGCTGCATTGAACTTCCGTCTCAAAAGAGCAGCACGATTGTTACGATAGCATGGATTCACCATTACACATCTCGATGATGACCTACAAAGACACTTTTTATTCTCTCCGGACACTATAGCGTCTTCACGACAACTATCAGGCGGTGAGTAACGTCGTTTGTTTCTGGCGGCTTCGCAAGCCAAACTGGATTCGCTCCTGGGCACCTGAGCGGCATATCGACGCTCTAACTCCATTGACGCTCTGCGGGACAATTTGACTACTTTCCGCGGTCTGCCTGAGCATTTCTGTGTGGGCTGGCGTCGGGACACACATCTCTTGCGACTACGTTTCCGACGAATTCCGCAGGACTTTTTGCAAACTGGGTAGGGTGATGGACACTCTTCAGAATGCGCTCGAGACATGCACCTTGCACGTTCAGAATTTTTCGTGTTCCCGTGCCAATTTGGTGAACGTTCCATGTCTGACCACATCTGATGCATGCAGCCTCTATTTTCCTCCATGTACCGCTGCTGTGGCTGATGTGGACTGCGGGAAAATTCCGCGAAGTCTGGAGAACAAGACATGTAATTTTGTTGATAACGCTGCATCATAATGGCGGAGGGATCTTCATATGTATGTTTTGAAGCCCGAATTCTTCCACAACTACTTTCATCTTGAAGAAATGGTGGAACACTTGAATCGTTGCCATAGTAGTCGTCAGGACAAGCTCCAGTATCACCATCAAAGTTTTCACAGCCTTGATAGCCTACTTCATCGTCGTCGCGACTGTAGTCCTCTACTGAATACTTACAACTAGCGTGCTGCGAATTGCTCGGGGTCTTACAAGGCGATTTACATGAGCACTCGTTAGGTGAATGACGATTACGATCTCTTACTTGTAGCTGATTAGGTTTGCCCAAACAGTCATCGTCAGACGCATCGGGTGTAGATGGTGAATCTGCCTCTTCCACCTCGGTATATTTGATCTTGAAGGAATACCCCCCAGGGTTCTTTTGACAGCTATCATCACCGTAACGTAATTCCTGGTCCTCGTTGCGGGAATCTTGAGGACGATTGCCCTTTAGGCAATCGCAAGAGACATCTTTAGCTGTAGTATTGTTCCATTTGGGAGAAGGCGATATAGGATAACGCGACGACTGCTGACAACAATCTCTATTCATCTTTTCTCCGCCTGTTAAGCGTTGTGATGAACCACCACATTCTCCATCTTCTCCAGTGTTAAGAAATCTCGAGGTCGATTTGCTCATGTCCCCACAAACACCATAATCAGTTCGTCTACGACTGAACCTGTCTCTTGAGTCAATTTCAGGATTAGAAATCCTAGGTGGACAATAGGACGGCAAGACAGGACGTTCACATCCAGTTATCGCAATGCGACATGGACTGTGTCTACCAGATTTTCGGTTAGCAGGATTTCTCTGCATGTTTGTTGGTGGACTAGGCTGTGAGTAGCCGGGATTGCAAAAAGATTTGAAATCATCGAAAGATTCCGTGGAATTTCTCATACATTTATCATTTTGTGGTTTAGTGGGACGACACATTGAAGAACTCTGTAATCCCCTTCGACATTGTCCGTCTGATGAATCTGCCGTAACAGACTCGTTCTGTCGCATCCTCGAGTAATTTTGTCTGCATTTTGGTGATGACAGAGGTTTTAGAGAAAGCTCTGCTTGTCCTTCAACCTTCTTTCCTGGCATCTTAGGAGTAGTAGACATCTGTTCTCCTGGGCAGGAGGCAGTAGGTTTCATGTTATCGCACGATTTTTGCGTGGGAGAGCAAGGATTTGGCCTGTACATGGGTGAAGATGTTGCCAACGCTTTAGACTCTTCCAGCGTATATCTGCGAATACATGACGCCGCAATTTTGTTTATATCCGTCTCCTTGGAAATGTCATTTACAGATTTTATAGGGCAACTAGACGGGCACTTGGTTGCGTTCTGCCCCCCTGAACTGCATCCCCCACCACTGTTAGCCATTCTGCCGGGATCGGAACACATCTGTCCCCAAGTGCCACAGTTATCAGAACGTCCTGAGCTAGGTCCTTGGACGTGGGAAACAGCGGTGAAGGATCGGTTGCAACCGCATCGTGATGAATTGGAGTGGTTAATTTCAACTTCATCTACTGCTCCATGCTGGTTCTTGCCATAAGATTGCACATTTGCAATTACACGAGTATTCATAATTTGCTTTGAAGTTTTTGATACAACCGTGGAAGAGTGACCAATATCTCTCTTGGCAACTGAATAATGAAGCATCGACTTTGAATCCGGATTTGACAGCTCGCCATCTGAATCGTTATCAGACAGGAGACCTTCATTGATGCATTGGACGATTTCAGCATGAAGAGGTACATTGACCATAAAATATGAAATCTTCCAATCTCCCCTATTCTGTCCACTAGACTTTAAATATTCTGTGATGTTCTGCGGAGCATTTAAACACGTTTTCCATTGGGTTAATTGCTTGCAGGACCATATCGCCACCCTTTTAAATAGGGCCTTAGTGAGATCTTCAAGTATTAGTCGTATTTTCTTCAGTGCTTTTAAATGTGATCTGGACGTAAGTTTTGTGTTGCGTGTCTTAACACTTTTCAAGACAGCATTGATATCACCCATACCGATCCCCTCGCCAGTGCCATTGTAAGTCGAGTTTGGCCCGACCCTAGTGGCCTTTCCATTTATCATTGCAATTGCGCCCACTAAAAACTTTTGTTACCCTTTTCAACAGTTTTACACTCCTCAAATCTCCCATTGTCCTTCCCGTTGCTTTCCTCAAAGACGCTGCTCGAAGTTTCGGTTGCTGTCACATACTGATTTACTTGGATCCTGGTAAAAGTAACTAGCTTCCTCATTTTTTGACAATGCTCTTTTTAAGTATTTATTGTTGTAAAAAAAACTAATCACTGGAGATTTCCTCTGTCATTAATCCTGTGGTTGGAAGAAGACTTGCACGCACTGACACCTCTAAAGAGTCTCAGTCACTTAAAAATGAAAATCAATCCACTTGTCACGTGATAGGTGGAACATGGTCATCACTTTCCCACCTCGTGTTTATATTGCTAAACATCCAAGCATTCTGCATTTATTACAGGCTAAAGTGGATACCGCCTAAGAACACTGAGTCTCTTTCACCGCTTTTCTTTTGTTTTTGCAAGCTATTTACCTGCGCTTCCCCTTTATTGTTCATTCATTTGTGCTTGCATTAAGTAATAAAGAACGGTAAGTTTCAAAATCGTTTGCTTTATACTTATGAGTAAGTAACCTTAAAGAGTTCAAGTAAGTTAGAAAAATAAACCAAATGATATATTAGAAATAAATATTATAAGTTTTAAGGAAAGCGACTAATTGTAGGGCTCTGGACCTTTACTGGAAACGCAAGAGGACAATTCCCGCTTAAGGCTGCTGACATTGTCCGGAGGCCAGGCCATCTGGTGAATGCACAACGGCGGAGCCACTGCATGACGCATTGTAAAAACCGGACGTTTAACAACCAGTGTGTTGCTTAACCCGCCTCATCTTTTGAGCGTAGTCCCCATGGCTCCTCTTGGTCAACCTCCCACGCTAGCCATCACGACGTGTTCTGTGCTGTGAGGGACCACCCTCGAGCCAACCGCGCTAGTCATTGACTTTCCATGCGTCTGCGAAGAAACCTAATCGCAATGCCACTGTTCCCTCCTGGCCATTCTATTGGATCTGGAGGTTCTTTCTGGTTGGGAACTGGATTGAGGGAGGGGGAAATGTGGTGGTCATCACGCATGGCCATCGCTACCTCTGGGAATACTGGACTAAAGATGGATTCATATGGCAAAGGACGGGGAGTTAACATCGTTCCGTGGAATTGGGGTTTCGTGCCTAGTTCCGCCTTGTATTTGTGCTCTCACTCCAGAGCTGCCTAGCCATAACTTTCTGGGATCCATACAGTTGGTAAAGACGTGCAGGAGGTATCGTATGCTCACAAAAGGTACAAAAGACAGCTTCATAGCGAACTTTTCTAGATGGTTTACGGCTATTTTCGCTTCAATTGCCAATAGCTTCTCTGCAAAACACGAGACTGGGATAGTTGTTGAAAAATGATGTCATTTTATGCCCTCTGTTGGGTGTCATCACACATTCACCCATCAGCAGCAAACGCACTTCTTCCGCCCAGTTAAGGTTAGTCACGCAGCAGTAAAAATCAGGATTAGTATCATTTAAGACCGAGTTGGCTTACTGCTACCACCAATATATCTCTCCGAGACTTTCGTAAAGGCGACTGGAGACGTAATACTCGGACAGAATATATATACTACCGATATACAATAGGGTAAGGGGCGACTGGCCAGCCATCTGGCGAAGGAACAGTGACGGATCATCCATGCCGTCTACTACCAAAACCGAGAGTTAAACAAACAACTCATTGCAATACATCTTGCTAATGCCCAAATTTAACACCAAATATTGACACTTAATTGAGATTTATCTCATTCGGTTGGACCCGTTCACCTGACATTTCTACTCCAGGTCTTGAATATCGGTGATACGTACTTTGTACGTCACAAACTAAATTACGCCATCTTCCTTCAGACAAGAAGGAAAGTGGGTAGAGCCGTTTTTTATTCGGTTTTGAATGGCTGAACTCAGTAATGAGCATTTTACACAGTAACTTTCCTTCATTTCTATCTTTAAACGTGAGGAGTTGTTTTTAAGGTGAATTTTAAATTATTAATAAATTACCAACTTCGGCAGAGCAAATTTACTTCAAGTTGCCTACATTTTTGGAGCCCTGTTTGTTCCCACCAGCAGTGCCACATTCATACTCTTTAGTCTCATAACAGCTTCGGAGACGATACGGGTGTAGCGATATTGTCTGTCTCGGTAGCATACTATGCCAAGCTGTCATTAGAGGGAAGCTATCAAATCCCCGATGATGGCGTCTGTGATGACTTGCATGGATTTATGACAATTCTCCTACTCCCGGGTCAAGCATAAGGACCAGTCACGTAACCACGCGAGATATGAACCATCTAAAAAGGTCCCTATTCAACTACTGGCAATGATGATGTGAAAATAGGTAACTAGAAGTAATCCAGATCGTTGACTGAGTGACAACGAGATATTGCCTGGATCCGTGTATATAAGATGAACCTAACAGGGATAATACTTACTATGGTAGCTCTTGTTAGGACATCTCCAGGGGTATACGATATTCATTTAATTAATCAAGACTTAAGTATATTGTGCCTTTTTATCTCGAGAAGTCTGGAGAATGTCCACCTCTAGCCACCTCGCTTTTACCTCACCTTTATTCCCCACCTGTCCATTTCGCATGAGCTCGTGTGATCGTGTCATGGTAAAGATGACAGCTATCACATTAGGGAATATTAGTTAAGACAGAGCAGAGGTCAGGGATGAAGGAGCCTCTGCTTCCTTTTCTCCCAACGAAGGAAAACATTAGACAATACAATACAATACAATTGAGAAGCGTAAAAACTTTTTTGAGCATCTGAGGCTTATAGGCATAGCCTGGAGATCAGACAGACAAGCAGACGAAAAACATTTGACCCAGTTGCCAGGCGACATCACAAAACTAAGTTTAGCGGATGCTTAAGGCGTTATAAACGTCGACAGATGTGTACTGCAAATGGCGAAAGCGGCATGGATTACTTTTTGATGCTTCTGCGAAAATCTTACCCTTTATATTTAACAGTAGGTAGACGTCTAAATTTATCTTAAATCCATTTCATATGCCTTTTACACTATCTAGCACACTAAATTATTGTTAAAAATATTATTTGCTATTATTATTTTCTGAAACCAGACTAATATACCAAATCCCATCGAAATGAGGTGTCCAAAGGCAAATCAAACCAAGTTGGAACCACACATGCACACACAAACATGGAAGGATTCAGTCAACCACCGTAATGTCTTTTTGTTTCTCGGAAATGACACCAAAATTAATAGAATATGTGATTGTCTTCCGCCCCGTTGTCCATTCGTCATGGTGAAGCCCTCGTTGACGCAGAGCGTTTGAATGTGGATGAAAGATTAAAAGCCATCGCACTTTTAATTGCCAGGCTTTTTTAATACCAAAAAAGCATAAAAATCCGAGTAAGATATGCAGAGGGGAAGTGTCCGCCTTCATTTTTACATCATTTGGCAATTTGGAAATAATAATACCTTGTTTTTGAAAGCAAAGAAAATTGTACACGTCTGAAGTCGGGATTGGTGGAAGTTCACACCTCTCAACTCGACAAAAATCGGAGGAATAGGTAAAAGTAATTTTCTCTCGATCTGCCTCATCGATGGACTCAGGTTGAACACGCTCGTGTGTAGTCGGTGAAGAGAGTGTGTAAGAAGCGTTGAAAAATTCTTCAAATTGTGTAAAATATTTCAATCCTGACGCTAACGAAAGAGGTAATGGTTGAAGCAAAGCCTTTTGGTTTGGATATTTCCACCGAAAACTTTTTAAATAATTGTCTTTCAAACTGCTAGTCTGGGAGGCTCTCAATTTCCTTATTTTTTCATAATTATCAAATTTCACACTCTTATGGTCAAATTGACCGTCATTGTGACATTTATGGGGTCGAAAAAAATTCCAACATGTTATGCCGCGATTCTGACCCCAGAATTTTAGTTTTAGGAGAATCCCACTTGAATAAAGTGAGTGTGTTGATTCCCAACTCCTCCTTCGGGATTCACGCGGATATTCCATCCTGGTTGAGGCATTGTTGTTTTCATTGAGGATTCGTGCTACGGACAACTGATGAACCTTCTTCTCATAAGCCATCGCCTGTCGCTTTTTAATTCGCTTAGCATTCATGACAACTCCTTTGGGACCAGAGAAAATGGTACTATTCCATGATGAGGGTCGTTTGATTTGAGCAAGATGCTTTTCAAACAATACACTTTGTGTTTTCCTGGGTGATATGAAGTGAAAAGTCACCGCAGGTCTTTCAATCAAAGGTTTGGAGCACTGAACCTCCTTTGAAGCTTCTGTCACCTTTCTACAGCCCTGAAGTGTATCTGTGGATGAGCTGGAATGCTCTTTGCTTATGTGAGGAATCCTTTTGGGCGATATACCATCCAAATTTAACATGGGTAAGCGATTAACTTGATATTTTCTTTGCCGCGATTTTTGAACCTTGAAAAACGGCTTCTTGGCCACTTTTCCGTGCCTTTGTCTAGGCGTCGGACTAATAGATGCATGCTGTCTCTGTCGATCGCCTTGGGGAGATTGATACGATCTCTTACACTTCTTCTTCTTCTTCTTTTTCCTTAAATACGATTTTTGACTTCCAGCATTCTGGAAGTCGTGCTCTAGGGTAACAGTGTCCACATCGGAGGTGACGACAGAGCTATCCAGATCCGGCACTGAAAAAGTATTTTGATCTAGGTCTATTAAAACGTTGACTGCTGCCGAAACATCTCGACTCCTTACTGGTCCTGCACGAGTCATACACAGACTGGCATCATAGTAAACTTCCACAAAATTCTGCGGACAAGCTAAAACTTTATTTCCACCTAGTATTACGCACTGTGAAGGATTTGTATTTTCCATTAGTGTTGTCCTCTTGTCAAAAACTCTTCCTTCTTCTTCTTCTTCTTCTTCTTCTTTCAACCATCTGTTTGCATTCATCCGACCACCGGGTATTGGCTCCTCCGATTCAAAGGACGAGACTGAAGTGAGGGAAATTGGTTGCGTTGATAGCAAAATGGTTCTGCTAGACCTATGAGAGTTGTATCTGAATGGATGAGCAGAGACGTTGGTGGAGAAAGCTTCATTTTGAATGGATGAATGTAAAGTTTTTGAACAAGCGTTGATTGACGTCACGGGAGAGAGTGACCCTTTATTAAAAGCTGACAACTTTGACTTTGATACCTTATTTAGGCAGGTGATAAGTCTCTCACTCGGTGATATGACAGTTTCAATGGCTTTCATGTAGGTAGGATTTAATTCAACAACCGTATGAACCGATTCTTCGGAAAGGCTCCATTGTTTAACGTAAGCGCTACTAGGTGGAATAATCTTTTTGGATAATGGCATTTTGGAATCGTTTGGTTGAGAAAGAAGTTTTTTGCGTTCCAAACAAGTCGCATAGAGTGAGGCGTCCAAGGATTCAGTTATTCTGGAGGGATTCCAACTCAGTGATAGCAGAATTTGCTGCTTTTGTTTCTCTGTCAGATTTTTGGTTCGGATAGAGATCATGCGTTTTCGGGGAATTTGCCCTTCAATTGTGACTGCATCCTCTCGCATTTCTCGCTGTACTAGCTCGGGTGCTATTCCGGTTGAGTTTTTAACTTTCACAAACTCGGAATTAGTCAGCATCAAGATGGGATCATCACAAATGGTAGATTCATCTTCATCACACCCATTTTCATTCATTTCAGGTGTGAAGGCCTCACTTCTTTGCAAGTGTACTTCCTCATTTGGCAAAGAAAGCTTTTCCTGACATCCTTCTGTGGTCAAAATTCCTGCTAACGGAGCTTCATATGAAGGGGATAAAACGATATTTGGACCGTCATCCCCAACTAAACAGTCTAGTTGGGTACAATGCTCTGGCAACGTGAACGGGGGCAGGGTAGATAAACTGCCTACAGTTGAAGGCTCACGATCTGCTTGATGGCATTCAGCACCAGCACCAATTTCCACCTCCTTTTTGACCGTTAGAGAGGTCTGCGTGTATGTGGCCTGTGAAATGATGGCTCGGCTACCGGATTCACTTAAATCCTCCTCCCCAGATTGTGTCTGGTTCATATACGTCACCTTCGTCACATCGTTCTCCCCCGAAGCATCGACCAAGATGTGTGGTTGTGTAGCACCAGATATAAAAACATGCTTATTTCTCGAAGATTCCTTATGCACCAGAGAATTACAACGATTTGAGATCGGCTTATTTCCCACTTTTAGTGGATACTTGTTTGACGTGTCTTTGTTCGCTGAGCCGTCCACAGTGCCTCCTGCACTACCCCATCTATTTAGAGGTTGGGTATTTTGGTAATGCCAGTTTGCAGAATTCCATCCAATCCACGAAAATTCCTCCTGACTGCTGTGGGCTAATGCGCCAATTTTCGTGCTTGAAGGGATCAAATCAAAACCACTTTTATGGGGAATTTTTAATGAGCCGACTGGATGTTGGTTTTGAGAGCGACCACCTAAAGAGGTACTTTTTATCTTGTAATAGAGAGAGTCTGGGGCAGCGGTAGCATTTAGAGTCGGAAAGTGTCCTTGTCCAGTACCACTACCTCTTTCAGCTTCCCCACCAGTCTTACATTCCTGTGATTTAAACTGGAGTCTATCAAATTTGTCAGAATCACTGCTGCTTGTCGTTTCATTTTGAGAGTCTGTGAAACACTCGAAACTGTCTAGTGTGTCTGACGTCTGACCTGAATCTATGACCTCGTCTGTGTCGATAGCCTCGGCCTGGGTTTCCACTGAATCCCCACTATGCGAGTGGAGCACCCGTCTCTGAGTGGTGCTAGACGATGACCGCCAACTTTCACTCTCTACCAGTGTCACAAGAATCTTTGGTATCTTCGGCACGCTAACCTTTTCAGTACGCGCCTCATGCACAATTTTTTCGTGATAAACCTTTGATTCAGCTCTCTCCTTCTTTGTATTTCCACCAGAACATGAGACCTTTCTTGTGGGCGGATTGGAGACCAGTTTTTGTGAAGTTTTTCGTGGACATTTTGACTTCATTGTAGCTGCTCGTGACACGCGCAGCTCATGGTTTAAATGCGCGTCTTTCTTACCTACCACCAATTTTGTGTTGCCAGGTGGTCTAGAACTACTGGAAGTACGATGGCATACCAACTTTTCGTCCCGCTTAACATTCAAACTCCTCTCTCCGGGCTTGGGCGGTAGATGGCGCTTCTTGTGATTTGATGCGTTCTTACCATTCACTTCAGCAGTTTTGCGGCTACCGGCTGGACAAGGATGCACCGAACGGAGCAATGATGTGCGACGCTGCATGATGTCAATTGGTAGAATTGCCCATTCCTATAAGTTCTATCAGAACTTCATTGCGAATTCATGTTATTTCCAGCTAAGGTTTCGCCCAAAATGTCTCCACGTGTAGTGCCTATTGATTGACCCAATCATCACGTGTATTTGGCATTTTAGATCGAAAATTGTCACTCCAGAGTTCCATCAGACCAATGGAGGACGAAGACATTGCTGTAATTTGCCTCTACAGATCGCTACTGCTATCCTGGGACACTTTTATCAATAAGTCAGCCCACTCCCCAATCTGGGAAGCCCTGATTTGATTTTGATTTGGAGGAAAATGCTTACCACTCAGAGTGGTCCAAATTGCTGTATTGGAAACAGCCACACTATGGCCACTTTTGCACAGGTCAACAAAATTACTGTCGGCAACTGTCACCACCAATTTATGCCCTTCGCCTTGCATGCACATTTCGTGCGTGTGTGCTTGATCTGCATATGCTTCATTCCAGTTTTGACTGCTGCCTTCATTTGTCCTCAAAAATAGAGCTTAGAAGGACTTTCTTTACCCTTCTCTTCACCCACCCAGCTTGAAACTAATTCACTTCTTTCCTCTTCACATAACCTATTTCACCTGTTTGTGTAAAGATGATGCGCTGAGGCAGAACACTTGCACAAAAGCCATTTTGAATGTGTAATGATGGGAAAAAATCTTTTACGGATCTCTCAAGTGTATAAAACCCTGCCGTATTTTATCGCCTAGCAGTAAGAGGAAAATAATCTTGGTATTTTTTATGTAAAAAGGTTATTCACATCTGCTCAAGCTGCTCGCACTGAAAAAAAAATTATGGGAAGTAGGTGATTCAAGCAGTGCGCCATTTTTGACAGACACTCTAGACATTTGACATATTTATGGGAGGAAATTTGTTTTGTCAAATTGTAATTGCTCTCTTCACTTCACCTTTTAGTTGTCAAAAGTGCACTTTTTCGGTATGCGATTATAGGAGTGATGACAAAAGCCTTCCACACACATCGATGTAATAGACTTGGTCCAATTGCCAGACGCTTGTTCAATGCGGGTACCTTGTTACCACCTTAAGTCAGTCCAACGGTGCCATCCACCACTTTCTAGCCTTTAGAGCATAAAATGTTGGTTAATTGGAGAGTGGTGAATGTAATTTGGAGTCGAAAGTGAAGGAGCTAGTTACTATCGCATGGAGAAGTTACCGCATGTGACAGTAAAATGCATTGCCAGAAAGTGGCTTAAAGACAATGGAGTAAGTTCAGTGAAGAATCACACAAAGTTGGGTAAGATATGCTAGAAAAAACGTTC
>NW_020170426.1:151190-167590 GCF_000524195.1 Echinococcus granulosus | reverse complement strand
AGCCATTTCCTCCATCAGCCCCTACCTCGGCCTATTTTTCCACCCTCTTGTCGTTGTCGTAACTTAAGTAAAACCTCATTTTATTATGAGGAACAGAGTGTTGTCCCTCCTCTACTTGGGATACCTACCCCTCAGTGATTCACCATCAAACTAACTCAAGTTGTTCCAACCATTTCTGGGCGGTACGTTGCTCTGCCATCTAATACTCCACCTTCCTAAATTACTAGACAGCAAATTCAAAGGAAATTACCTCCAAACGATACTCCCAACGAAATCTTAGAGAGTTAACAAAACAAAAAAGTGCATAAAATATAACTCATAAATATGAAAAGTAAGCGTCATGGTTAATTTAATGGAAAAGCATAGATGGTAGAAACTGAACAATTTTTCCACCCTACCAAGAGGTCTAAGTACAGCAGTCTCATTGATAGGGCAGTTTGAAATAAAAAGAAACGTGTCAAAAGAAAAGAAGGCAGTTTAAAACACATTAAAAATGTAAAATAAGATAATGAGCTCCATCCTCATCGTCTAGTCTCACTCGAGGTGTGTCAAAGGGTGTTGCACTGATTCACCGCTGAGGAGCGTCTTAACTTTATAGGTATGGAGTTAGATGACGTTACTGCCTTCAATGGCGTCTGTTTCCTGAAGATTCATGAAAGTTTCCGTACTGTAAGTGCATTCACAACAATGCTTTCGTTGGAATTGGAGACATTGGCGTAAGACAGTGGTATGCCTTGGTCGCTTAACCTCACAAATGTTTTCGGGTCGGCTGATGCTTGATTCACTAATTTACCGCATCCCTTTGGAAGACGAATATTTAGACGAATTGAAAAGGTTTCTTCTGAAGATTTTTTCTCTAAGACTTGTGATGATTCGAGGTTATATGAAGATGGATTTTTCTCTAACACCGATGTATTACCACCATCAATCGTTTCACGATTTCCACAGAAACACACCTCATCGCCATCCATCTGGTAGCAAGAGGCTACCTCTTCATTAACTGGAAGAGTCATGTCTGTTTGTACAAACTTTAGGCAACTTGGTACTGACGATGCTGGGATTTCTCCATCAGGAGACATTCTGGTCCGACATTCATCACATTTGCTTTCGGGTGTCGTATCACATTCGGGGGAACCTCGGGAGGATTTATAAGACGATGGTATATTTGTCTTTAAAATCGTCTCTTGACGCGTATTTGGTCCTTCCACTGAACCACGAGGGTCACGACTGCCAGTTCCCAAAAAGTCGTTATGATCATATCTCTCTGAAGTTTTCTGAGACGCATCATATCCCAGCACAGATGGTGCCATTGTCGTGGTGCTGGGATGCTGAGTTTGAAGCAGGGTTGTCCTTCTCTCCTCTTGTGGTTGTTCAGTAAAACCAGACATGGAAAAGGATAAATTTGGACCTTCAAGAACACTACCAACCGAATCTTTCTTCAACTGCCCTGAAAAGTTGGCATTCTTTGCTACCTCTTCGAGGCCAATTGAAGAGACAAAGCTGCAGCATTCAGAGTAATGTGTAGAGACCTTCTCTATTGTATTGTATGGAAGTACTCCTTGACTTGGCTCTTGACATAAGTTCTTGCTTAATTCCGCCATCTCGCATCCCTTCCGCATAAAAGTTCTAGACGTCGTACAAGTCTCCTTCACCTTTTGCGCAGTTTTCATTGATGTAGTTGGATTTTCACGGAGCTGGATAAGTATTCCTGGTCTTTCTACAGTTTGCAATTGTGAAATCCTATCCTTAGCTGTCCGCGAACCAAGAATACCGCAGCTACTGTCAGAAGACTGCTCACTTTTGACACTGCATTCCGGTGTAACAATGAGAGGAGATTGAGTTTGCTGGCTTGAATCAGACTTCTTCTCCTCAGAGTCAGATAGTACAGAAAATCCCAGTTGTAGTGTCATTAGGCCATTTATCATATCCTTATCAATGCTCAAATTATAAGCACCTGACTTGTCCATCGATACCGTTTTCTCCTGTCCATTTATGCTGGCTACCAATGATCTAATTTTTGCATCAACTGGAGTCTCTTGCAATTCAGAGCTTCTCACTTCTGTAAATCTTGACGGATCCACTGAAATAAGATCAACGGCCGAGTAAAGTGCATCATCCACCAACACCTCGGCCACATCTTCTGTCTTATCCGATGCAAACGACTTTAGGGATTTAAGTGTTCCTCTTGGGTCTTCAGTGGGCGCTAAGCGAGTCGTGCCAGATCTGAGGATATGATAATCCTTAGGAATCACTGGGTTGAAGCAATGCTTCTGATTTGCATCATCAACTAAACAAAGAGTTAAGTTAAATTTGATTGGTTTTTTATTTGTGCCACGGTCTAAGATGAACCGCATTGTTTTTGTGTTTCTTCCCTCAGTATTAGCGTCCGCTGTCCGTGTATAGCGCGACTCAAAATGAATCGGTTGTAAAGACGAAGTCTTGGCATCAAGCTTTTTGAAGGCAGCATCCACCACACTGTCCACAAGCTCTTGAGCTATCTCATCGATGAGTTCAGTGGACAATCGCTTCCACTGAGTAGAAGGCAGAGAGTGTTGACTAGACCTCGTAATATAGGAACTGGAAGTCTTATCTGTAGGTCTACTCCAATGCGTTTTCGTATTGGTCAATCGAAAATCACTTCCTTGACTATTTTTAGGTGAAGCACCGTTGGAATTCCCCTTGGAGACTGAAATCATTGGTGTTCCTTTAAGCGTCTTTTTCACCGGGTTTTCAGATATATTTAGTCCCGAGTAATCCTTCTTCTCAAGAACTCTTGAACCCATCTGACCATAGGATTCTGAAGGTGCTGATTTGCCTCTATACTCTCTAGGTTCACTTGATGTTACAGAGCCCCGAACGTTGGACTTCCTACTTATGATGACAGGAATGGTATCAGATCCATAGTCAGCATCGAGGAATACTTGGAGCGACAGATCGTCGTTGTTGGAGCCAGCCTGGCTGGCGTATGACTGCGGTGAACCACCACATTGCCCTGAACTCGATTCGCCATCCACTTTGCAATCGTCTACTACGTCTACAGTGCTTACCTCTGCTCTATTCTTGTGCGTACAACCAACCGAATTTTCAGCTGAGGATCCTCCACTTACTGGAACTGTTCTGATAGTAGTAGAACGTATATCGTGAACCGATTTAGGATCAGGGAGGAGACCACTCTTGGAACTTTGTGAAAGGTATGTGCTTGCCTGCTGCGTAGGTGGAACTGAGCGTCCATGCGTGCAATATTTGCTGCCTCTGCTCATATGCGATTTACAGCTACCTACTCTTCGTGTTTGAGATGTTCTGTTTAGCGAATTATGTCCATCACTGGATTCACAATTCTGCGGTTGGTTGGAGGTGCACCTAGCGCTGGAATTGGACTGTTGTTGTAGAAGTATCAGATCATTCTCAGCAAATTTATCACCATCTAAATGAAAAGAGGATGTCTGCAGACGGAGAATTCCTCCTCGACCATCGATAGAGTTGGGATCTTTTAGTCCTTTCACTTGTCGGCGCTTTTGTGAAGCAGAATCAAAATTTAAGTGAAGGCACAACGGTGCAACGTTTCGTGTGTTATTTTCGGTCACGTTTTTTCCCACCACCAATTTTGACGTTCGATAAGTGTTTTTGCAACTGGCCTTTTGTTTCAAATTACCCTGACACTTGGTGAATTGTTCGTTGAAATTTTGTCGATTCTTTTGTGAAACATGAAGTGTGCCACCATCTTGTGGCACCAGAGTGAGCATTAGAGTGGTGGGGGAATCGGCAGATTTCTCGTACATACGGACGCTCAAGTCGATGGGCTCATGGGGTGTGCAGAATAGGAGGGGAGCGACACTGATGTCGATATTAAGAGCATTTCTCGATTCGCCTAACGCCCTTTTCTTTCGTCCCTTAGACCTATAGATCTCACCACCACGAGGCTGCTTCAGGATGATGTTGTTGACTGTGTTGAGGGGAGTAGCAACAGTCAGAGCTTGTCCAAAATCACATCGTTCCACTTGTTTTGCTAGAACCTGATCAATCGGAAGAACGATATCGCTTTTCGCCATCATAGACGCCTCTGCAAGTGGAGGAATGTGCTCAATATTTGATTTGGATAAAATAACTTCATTCGGTCCAGTCTTTTTGTCATCTAACAGAGTCATCTTTCTTTCAAGTTGGGAGTCCTGGTTCTTACGCGCGTGACTGCCTACAATTTCTGAGTTGCTGGTTTCACTAGTACATTTTCTGCTGTTTTTAAGAGGACTTCGCTTTCTCGCATTATGAGATGTAGTGCCTGGCCCCATGAAGAAAAAATAAGAAACGTAAGAAAATAATTTCCAAATCAACTGGCCAAAAGCTGCGTCCAAAGTGGATGGTGGGGCTTGAAAAGCCGGGATCAATGCTGATCACATGACCTGATCTCCACATGAACAGAGACAAACAAACCAACAAAAGTGCTCTGTAAACACAGATAATGACTAAATCCACCTAACCATTTTCAAAATCATATGCTTATTGAACAGAAAGACGTGCTGCAATTATGAATAACAACGCGGAATCAGCAATAAAAATACCATTGAGTTTTTAATTAAAAAAATGGCACAAACCAGGAGAACTACGACAAATCTAATGAGAGAAAATCAAGTAATGCGGAAAATGACTATAACACATATACAGACACCCAGACTAGAATCACATGGGCGGTCCGCCAGCAGCATTTGGTGGGGGATGGGGAGGTGGCGGCATATGATGTGTTGGCATCGCTTGACCCATTCTTTTGTGATGAGAGGTGGCGGCACCACCACCATTTCCGCCATCAATTGCCCTTGAGGCGCCCTGTTGACCCTGGGCTTGCTGCTGGGGAGGTTGTTGAACCACCGGATGGGGCATCTTTTGCATCAGGAGGACAGGCATCTCGTTCTCCATGTCTATGCGGTCTAGGAGATCGTAGAGTGCTAGCAAATGTCGTACTACTTCAAGCACCTGCGAAAACAAGGAGTGGATCATTTAATAAGAATTAGATTGAGAAATGTATGCAAGAGAGAAGAGTGAAGAGGTACCTTTTCAGCGTCGATATTTAGCTCACTGAACCATTGTTCGGCAATGACAAGAGGGTTGATACTGGACTGAGTCGAAAAGTACAATGAATGATGATCATGTATGTTCCCAGAACTGGCAGGTGGATTTCTTGCTAAACTGACAAGCGCCATCTGAACACAGCCTGAAAACGAAAGGAGGGAATGACTAACAACCATGGAGATCCTACAGTAGTTTTAAAATTGCTCTTACCCAGTGCGATCAGGTAGGGAGGGTAGTGAAGACAGAGGTCTGTGCGAAGACTGTCATTAGCAATGCTCCTAAATAAATAAATAGGACACATTTTATACGTCGAAAATCTGCCTATTGTTGTCATGTCTTCAAACGTGTGAACGTACCAAGCTCGTGATAAAAGTTCATCAGCCATGTCAAGTAATTGGGGTCTTAAATCATCACAAAATTGAAGAAGCGGCCGATAAGGATGAAACACAATGAGTGAGCAGTCCTAAGGTAATATTCAAATAGACACACTAGGAAGTAATCGGAGGTAGTTGCATTTTAGAAATAAAACGAGGATTATCCAACTAACCATAGCTTCCATAAGAATGAACTCGCATTCGAATACATCATGTGTCCGGTAGGGATACGTATATTCCTTAAAATACTTAGAATATTGATTATTTACTAGGGTTGTAAACATGCATTAGTCACCCACCAACTTTACAGCAAGCGGCAATAAGGCTCTTGGGTTGAATAACACCATATTCTTCTACTTTGGAGGCCAAAAAAAGACATGAAGGTGCCATCAGCCAAGGGTCGATGGATTTCAGAGAGGTTCTAAGCAAACTTGAATGAAACTTCAGATGATTCACCTGCCAAAAAAACGGCGAAAGTATACGGAAGCAGTTGCAATGACTTGCTGGCGTACTTCTACGCTCTTACCAAATGCTTGAATGACTGAAAAAAGGCAGTTAATATCCTAGCAAGAATTACCATCGATAAAGAATATCATGATTTTCTGGTATTCCTCTTCTGAGCCCAACTTCTTGAGATCGGGCGCTCGATATTTCAAGACATCCTGCCTATCTAACAACCACTCCAAGCTAAAACCCACTAAATAAGTTGAAAGAGACCTACTAGTGAGAACACTGCCAGAAATTCCCAGCCATTAATTCCCAAACCTACGACTAACTAAATAGGGACGAAGAAGACACCATCTCGAACAGCGTGAAATAAACAATATCGCTTAAAACAAATAGAAATGATTGTGAGCTCATTGCATAGACTAAATGCTTAAACATAACTTTAGGACTTTAACACTTATTAAAAATTTTGTAACCCACTTTCCACGTAGGAGATCTCAGCCTGGAAAACCTACATTATGCCAATTAAGTTGCCTGCAGCCACCATGCCGTCCCAAACCACCGAGCGCTGCGCACAGCACCCGCCTACAGAAAAGCCCCACCCCACAACCTCACTTCAGCTAGTCCCAACGCCCACACAAATCCCAAGCCCAAAAACTCCAACTTAAAGTGGTAAAATACAATGGAGTATTTCAAACAGTAATTGTCGGTATAGTTGGATCGGAAGTCCATCACAGCCTCGCAACCGCCCACCCGACCCCGGCGATATTCACTTTGCGTGGAAAAATAGTCGAATCTAGAACAAAAACCAAAACGAATGCTCCCATTCGTCAGCAATAATTTAAGCCTAGGAACAAAAAACCGCCCTCTCTGTTAACGTATCCACAATTTGCGATGACCAACCTGATTCTCCGTTGGACAGGCAATCACCATTCTTTCCTCCTCCGAATAGTGCTCAGCAATAGTAGCTGCCAATTTTCGCCATAGCTTCACCACGCCATTCTCAATTGGTCGCAGTATAATGGCCACTGTGTTCGTATTACCCAGGTAAAGAGTCAACTTGTGTCGAATAACTGCGAGGGTATTCGCCGCAGATGACGAATTTGACTCGCTGACCGAGAGTAGACGAATTGCTGCGGACACCTCATCCCTCAACTGATTAGGCGCACCGAGTACTGGATGTTGGGATACCTGCACCTTTGCCTGAATGTGAGAAAATAAACACATTTCACCAAATTACTTTGACAACATTTACCTGGTAAATAATGACAAAGTGCGAATCGAGTTTAGACGCCTAATGCCTTCCCATCTTTGCCTAACTAGCTTAAATGCCGAAAAATCGAGATTTTGTGGGCACTTTACCCAAATCCCAAGATTAACAGCCCAATGTGGACAGAAAAAATGAGCAAATTTGCCCCCCCCTAACTTGTCCAACCGAGATGTTTAGTGAACACAGCATCGAAGTGACGAAGGAATTACCATTTGACAGAGGAATTGACCTCTCCCTCCACACCATGCCATCTACGGTGCAAATTTTCTCACATCTAAGTTCCAAGTTCAGCAGGATGTGGTATGTGTATGTGGCATGGAGCATGAGGTCACGCCTTCTGTTGTGCAGTGAAAACGAAAGCAGCACTTTCCTTCGACCAACTGATCAGTCGTGACTGATTCTCAAGGAGAAGCCGACGACGACGACGAAGAGGCTCTTCCAGTGCACATCTTCTAGTTGCATCGAGTAGACAGATGTCAGGAGCAACAGTTGTTTGGTCTTCAAGACGTGCATCATTCCCAGTAATCAAATGTGTCCGCACTCCTGGCACCGCCAGCACTCACACACAAGACAGTCTTGTCATGATGAAGGAGTGAGGATAACAACTTATCTGTTCGTTCCCCTTACTATTGTTGAAATGCAAGAGCCATTTATCATCACAAGACTGTCAGTTCATTAGGCAGTCAGCAAAAATCCTATTAATCAGAACTTTTGTGAAGTTTGTTAAAGAAGTGAAGAACAAATTGATAGCCTTTGAAGTCTATTGCGATCTGTCAATGCATGTTATATGGTGGGTGAGAGCCGTTGGCTTCACTGGTTTCCAGTAAGGATCTCCTCCTTCCCCCCCCTCCACCCCCTCCACCTTGGTTATGTAAGTGACAATGAATTGTCAGTTAATCTTGATACGTAAATCGCCTAGTATTCAAATTAGTAGTGACAAATAACACCTTATTTTTTTGGACACCTGCTTTTATCACCGCTTCGCACAACAAAGAGGGAATTAATAAAACGGCTGCATTGCCTTTCGAAACCCAAATATCTTTGCAAGATACGCTAAACGCTTGACTAGCTCGTCGGACTGCTAAGTAAAAACATCCTTTGTTGTTTCCAACGCCTTTCATCATCATACTTCCCAATTTATTTGTGCTCATTTGTCGTGTAAAAACTACAGTCAATACGACTAATTTAGATCAACAGTGGTTTAAACACACATTGCACAGTTCGTCTTCAGGTACAGCATGAATGAGTGAATGAGAGGTGGACAGACAGGTGGATAAAGCCAAGATGAATAGGCCCATGAGTAGATAGGCGAAATCAGGACAGATAATTAGCTAGATGGATGATCAAGTGCACTGATTCCTGTTTGACCCAAGAGAACTCACTACTTGGTTGACACAGCGCTTACCTTGTCAAGAAGAGAGCCAATCTGTCCGGTGAGTGAGGTGACAGAAGCGGAAATGAATGCCTCGCAGGTTACCTTCAAGTGTCGATCCAACTGGCGCCGCGAGTCAACATCTGTGTCCACCACTGTAGGTCCCTCGAGCAGCAGCAGACGCAGCAAGTGGTTTGCGCGGTTAAAGTCGAAAATCTTCAAGCCTAACTTAGGCATTGCTTGATAGGCCGCGCCTGTAGCGTAATGATACCAGCTTTAACCAGGCATGTCATTAAGTGAGACTGTCCTGTTCTAGGTGAACCGACGCGCCATCTTTAATACTTATGCCTAACAGTAACTTGCGTCTCCAATAAAGCCACTTTTCGGCTTGGAGAAAGGAAGTAAGCTCTGGAGTAGATACATCGAGTCAGGAAGACAAGAGTTTGCACTCATAGATGAAAAGGCACACCGATATCGGTGAAATCCACAGACAATCAAATATTGAACAAGATAGCTCACTTTTAATATTGGAGAAGTCCAAACTCGTCTCCCTCACCCGAAAGTCCACATTGAAGGGGGTCGACTGTTCCCGAAGGATAAGGAGATGTTTAATGAAGAAGAGCTGTCCATCACTCGTTGACCTTCGCGCCTCAATGCGTTTCTGGGCTACCATCAAAGACTCAATGCACGCAGAAAGACAGTTCTGTGCGAGCCCCTGAAACGCTTTCACCTAAAAGGAAGGAGTGTGTAGTCCACTATAGTAATATTTCCTCTGAGTGCATACTTAAATATGCAAACTTTTGCATCAAACCTTTCCTAAACGCTCCCTTGATCCTTTAATCCTAATCGGATACTATATCGAAGCGTCAGAGAAGGAAGAGAACGGGGGGTGGGCATGGCTGAAGCCTTAAAGATGCATAGCAAAAGGGCTATTAAAACCACGCCAACACCTGCGAAACATCCTAATTTGAAGTTCTGCCTTGTGGCCACCAAATAGAACAAAACTCCACGAAGTGATTGGGATGCATGATGTGACTGCTTAAGAGTATTGTCCAGCAGTTAACACTACCTCCTCGATACAGTGCACTGTACAAAGGACGCGGTGTTTTATGACTCTATCCACCAAGATTAAGCTAGCTAGTAATCATGCTATGATGTGGATTCATCACATCATCTTTGCGAGTCTGGCGCTAACTTACAACCTACTCGAAGAAAAAAGAATTGACCGTGGAGGGCGTCAAGGACAGCACTTAAACAAGAAGGAACCCTGCTTATTTCAGCTGTGCTAATAGCCCCCAGCTCACTAGAGGTGAAATGCGATATGATGTTGACGACTTACATCGAGACATCTGCTAAGACCGGAGATGCACACCAGAGTTCTTCGTACTGTAGGATACCACATTCCATGGAAGTCCGTAGAACTTGAAGAAATCTTTCTTTCCGCTTCACCGTTCGATTGAACATCACCGTCATTCGCCTGCTGCTGCTGTTGTTGTTGTTGGAGGCTTGAAGCTATTTGCTGAGACGAAATACAGGTTTGACGAGAAGGGAAGGGAAGACTGAGTGAAATTACAACATGATAACATACCTCAATCATTTCAAGCTTCTCAGGGTAGGTGATATCACCAGCGCTAGGTTCGTAGTCATGGATTTGAGATTTGATGTGGACATGGGCACGATAAATCAGTCGCTGTTGCACATCGGCTAATAGGGTCCGGCACATATTCTCGAATACAGCGAGGTCGACATCTTTGACAAGGGAAGGAAAAGAATAGGTTCACGAACGGAGAGAGTGAGCCGATGGAAGGCATGTTAAGAGCTTACTGGGATTGGCAGCCGGCTTATCTTCAATGAATTCGTGAACAAGGAGGTCACAGAGCTCCATCAAGATTTCAATGTGATTGACGTGGATTAGGAAAGGTCGAAGGGCATCATAGACGCAACTGCATAGGTTCGTTAGCATAGATCTATCAAACAAAAGATTCAAAAACTGATTTAACAAGCCACATTTCCTCGGACGCAAACGATGCTGGTTAAGCCCTAATTCCACCTCATGGTACTGTCAAATATGAATGTTTGGTCAAGTTTCAGGGATTTCAGACACAAGATGTTTAAAATAAATGAAGTTCAAAAGACAATGGTTAGCCTCCAAACGCGAATATACACAATGTAAGTAATGTAAGAATAGGTAAGGTTAGTGAAGACGTAAAGTGTACCGTACTCAAAAGAGGGTGGATTTTTTCCTACTTGGGAGGACTCCACCGTTTCCTGTGACTCAAAATAGCGCCAAAATAGCAGAGACTCATCCTCCACCATGTGAAGCATGAAAGAGACAGTGGTGCGAAAGAGTTCGCAATGATCGCCCGAGTACTTGCTTGTCAGATCAGCAATGCTCGCTCGGGCTACGGGGATTACTAGAGCCTCACGTTTGGTTAGGTAGTAGGCCTGGCACTCTGCTATGACATCACGGTATCTATATGGGAAGGATTGTGCCATATAATTTACAAAACCTTGGCGATTTATCCGCTCGTGACTCCATTAGTTGCATCAGGGAGCGGATTCGTGAGGCCTGGGAGCGAAAGCGACCGTAGAGGAGAATAAACGAATTTTCTGGGGATATGGCATCCTAAAAAGGGATTTGATCACATCAAGGTAAGACTTACGCCTAGTTCAACTATCTCAATGACAACCTGTCGAATGGAATTCTTGATTCCTTCTTTCACCATGAGGAGAGCAGAATTCAGACAAGTATTAAAGCGCAAAAGAAATGCTTCGGAATCCTTAAAGTTAGGCTAAATACAGGAAGAAAAATAAACTCAGGGAAACTTACATGTTCTTCTAGAAATGCAATACTTAAATCAATCGATTGCAGAACAGACTCCATTCTCTCAGCTGATAAAATTAAATTACGATTGCTCAGTTTCTACAAGCTGTAAATTCTACACAAGCGCACCCACAGATTCGATAGAAGAGAGAACAGTAAAGAATTGAAGCATTTCTTCAATTTGATTGGCCTTCTCCGTAAGATCTGTTTGCTTGCGTAGAAGACTTTCACAAGTTTCATGAAGATTATTTGTTTTCTCAGAAACCGAGTGGTACTTCTCCTTCAGTTGATATAGTATTGATAGTATCTCGTCGGTTTTGCTTATAATCGATGTACAATAGGACTCCTGCCTTAAGAAATGCGTCAGGAGATCCACTTCCGCTTGACTCCCGTCGGCAGATCCTATTTCTGTGGGAGAACTCAGCCAAGCGTAAAATTGCGATGCCAGCTCAATTTCAACGATTTCTTGTCCCTCTTGAGGCACTTGCTCCGAGTCAAGTCGATCTCGAGGCTTCTATAAGAAAGAGGAAGACATAAGACGTAAATATGAATCCGTGGGATACATGTACAATGTGCGTGGCAATGTAATAAAAACCGAAGACTCGGATTTTAAATCAAAATTAAATGACACGTATTTAAGGACGCTTAATGAAAATTGTGATTAAAAGTGGATTGCAGAGACCTAGACAAAACTGCTATACTTGAAAAATTACATAGACTGAGAGCCACCTGTGGGAGCGGCCTATAATCTTCAGAACTCAAATAATATATTGACTCCAACTGTTTTTCAGAAAGCAAACATTTTGGCTCTTCAAGAATATTCTCTGCGGCACACATATCACCTGTTGGTTAGATTATCGCATACGAAAAACTGCTTCCAATTCATGCGCACTATAAACATTCATGGAATTTGATTATAGCCTCGAAGATTCTGATTTGAGAATGTATTCACAATCAAAAATATAAGTAAAAGGCTCCTATTTAAAAACATCAATACTTATTTCTTTCGCAGTCAAACGATGCTAGATTGATAGCGGAGATTTCGATGTAAATTTGAATAGGGCAATAACGACTATTTGTTCTTGCAAATACGCTTCTTCTGTACAAGCTAATTCTAAAAGACTTTAATGGATCATTTCACTGCACGTTTGGTTACGCAGACATTCAGGTAGCTAAGGATTGTGCTTTTGCTAAACAGCATGGTCTCCCGGCCATGCCGTTAGCCTCAGCTTCTCCGTGCGTTAGCGATACATTTTTCGCCACAATACTATGGCGTCGAAAATAAGCTGGAGGGCTACAATACCTCCCTTTAGTTTAGTTAGAGTGGCTTGATGTCTCAAATTAGTAGATGGAGCACACTTATAAAATCTAGCAAATTCACTGTTATGAATTTTAATATGATTCAATCTGTCAATGTGTGTTGGAGTCCACGAAACCAAAGGCATGTACAAGGCTGATTCAATAGTTAGGAAACAACTTGGAATTTGAATTTGCAATGAAACCAATGGATGCAAATATTCCATGCTGGCAATAGTGATGTGCTTCACATCTTTATCCTTAGGTGTAGCCGATGTCAACTCATTTGAGCAATTTTGTCTTTTGCGCAAGTTCAATCAGTTTTAAGACCAATAATTTTAGGGTAGGTATTTGCTTTTAAATTTTGGGTGGGGGCTTATAACTTTTCCTTTGGCATTTTTCATGAAAACCTAAAAAATGATCAAAATATGGTTATAACCTGTTAAGAAAATAAAAATGACACAAATCTGGTGACGCCTTTGCGATACAAAGTATTTTTCATCCTTAGCAAATGCTATTATTATCTCGTTTAATGCCATCCTCGTCCTTGATCTATCATTCAGTTTTGGCTATTCAAATGTACTGTGATTTCACTGCTTGGCGTTGTGTGTCTATGTGTCTGGCTGTCTTCCGTCGTCATGTGGTTTTTAGTGAACTTTAATGCACTTGCATCTCCCTTTCTAAACTGCGCCTTGCGTGGTGTGTTTTAGAAATGGTCATCTATGTTATTATATCGACGATTTTGCCTCGTGCTTAATTCGTATCTCCGGATGCGAATGCTTAAATGAAAAGTTAGACCTTTTTTATTCTTCTCTGTCAGTTAAATATAGCAAATCAAATGCCTGTGTTGATATATTAATCAACGTTTCTCTAGATTTGTTTCCAAAATGTGTTGTCATCATATTCCGTAGATTTCTGCTTTTGAGGAGGTTTGTTCGGCTTCAAAGATCGCGTCACAAGTTGTTATTTTATTCTGTATAGATGACGTCTATCTTGTCAAAAGCTTATTTTAAGCTGGTTCTTATAGTTTCTTAATATTTTGTTACGTTAACTTGCATTTGTTTGGTAGAATTTTCAACATTCAGGTTATCATGACTCTGCTTTGATTTGTGACACAAGGTACTTTCACCCCTGAACGGATTTACTGGCAGATGAAATAAAGGAACATACTTGGGAATTATTCTTTTGGCATAACTCATGGGAATGGCGTCCATTGTGTCTCCCAATTCTGCCTCTACATCTTCCACTACCGTCTATTTGCGTCGCGATCACAGTGCCACCAGTAGCTTTCGCCGTCCACCCACAGTGCGTAGTCTTGTTCTGTCCGAAATGTTTCTCCCATTGGAGAACACCTCTCCCCTCTCTTCCGGACGCTCGCGCTCTGCCTGTCGTTCCTGCCTTTTCTTGGAGCCCTCCACTGACGACCAGATGCCTCCTCTTCCTCCTACTGCCCCTCAAAATCGAAAGGCAAATGTATCTTCATCTCTCCAACGCTCCGATTCCTTCCTCTCTAAATTGCAGTCCCTCTTCTTCATCAAACGATCTGGCACGTCTCACGTCAAGCCAGAGAAGTCACCGACAGCTCCGAAAATTCAGCCTCCTCTTATCAACTACGCCTCCTTCGCTTCACACTTTCGTGGACGGTCTCAGTCCTCCGCGTCGCGTAATTACACCCGCTTCAAAAAAAACGCCTCGGCACAGGCCTCACCTGCCCGCAGTGTGGAAAAAGAGCCCCTCGTCTACTCCACACCTCCCCCGAAATTGACTTCCACAAGCACATCGCTCACCAGTTTTACTTCATCACCTGCTCCGCCCCAACGGCCGAAGAACCTCCCACTTGTGCAGCGCCGCCAACGAAATCTCGCCGTAGCCAATCCGTCAGCTATCCAAAATAAGCACTTTTCTGCTCACCTACCTGGCGAGGTTCTGCATGCTCCCCCACCAAGCCAGTCGTCCTCAGGTGAGCTGGCGTGACGTTGGCTCTCTTGCTTTCGCTGATAATGCGTTTTTCATCTCGCTGGGTGCGGTATCTGAGTCATCTACTTCTCCATGAGTCACTCATGCGTCCAAACTGTGGCGTTGAGTCAGTGGTAGTGCACGGCGGTCGCGACCACCCTCTCTCCCGTTGGGATGACAAATGTGCGTTTTTTTGTGTGGTTAATGTAGTTGGTCTGGTTGAATGAACCAGGTAATGAGTGCCAGGCGGAGTACGACCTTAGGATGCTTTTTCTTGCAGGCTCGAATGGGCGTTTTCTTCTTACCCCTTTCGACCCCTTATGAAAAGCGGCACTCGCTTAGCTTGTTTTGTAAAATTTTCTACTGTGAACTTTGCGTTTTTAACATGTTATTTGATCAGATTAAGCAATAATTTTGGCAAGGCAAGCAATGCTTAATGTGGTACTACAAATTTGCGTTAATACACATTTGGTCTTTTGCCTTTTGTGTTGGCATTTACTTGTCCTTTGAATGTCACGGTCAGTGTTTGTATTCTGTCCCCACTCTCTCTCGCGCTTGCAAAAATAGTTCCCATCGTATAATATTTCCCACTCAGTTTTCAGTAGTTTTTGATAATGCTAAACCACTTACTCTCAAAACGTTAACAGTGGTGTTCACTTTCCATATACTTTGGCCAAGGTATTCGAACTAGTGCTGCCTCCACAATTTATGACATGACCTGTTGATAATTTGCAATTAATTTGCCCGGAAAGTGTTTAGTGCGGCAAACGAAGTTTTCTTCCGCTATAGTGCATAGTAGTGAATACATGATGCTTTGAAGATTTCCCACTTGCCACTCATTGACTCAGTTGAGTTAAGTCGTGTGCTTAATGAGTTCTAGGAGGAGTTTTATGTACAACATCTGTGTTGGTTTTAGCCATTTGAGAGCTAAATCAACCGTCAAAAGAAGCTATTTTCTCTCAAAGCGCTGGTTGACGTCGACGTAAATTGTGCGAACCGTCAATTTGTGTTTTTAAAGTTAAAAAGGATTTTCCATGGTATTTATACGGTTGCAACCAATAGTATCCCTTATCACATCTTTAAATTCTGTCTCATTTGGTTTGGTAGGTCATTCCAAAAGAAGGCTTTTTTTCAGTAGACGTGCTGGGGTCTCAGATTTGTCCTAGAATTAACTAGGCGGGGCAAAACTGGGAAGGTAAGGCCGTCGAGGTGAAATAAACGCATTCTCTCTCTCAAATGCACTTGTGGTCACTTTGTCAGCCTTCATCAATTGTGACCGTGTGGGGTCGCGATCCATCCAATTCGCTTATCCAACCAACAAAGAGGCATTGCACTTCTCCGCACATTCTGCACTATTTTATGCAACAACGTCAATAGTGTTTCGCCCACTACTAAGTACGTACGGCTTCCACTTTTGGACAGTAGTATTACCGATGGGCGAGAGTGACACCTGTTCCCAGTGGCCTTTTTCCTGATTGGAGTAGTGAATAACAAGGCGGATGCTGTTTTTTCTCGCTCACTTTGTTGTCTGTCCAAACCGGCTCTCGTTGTCATGCTATCGCAAGCGCGCCTCATCTGAGCATACAACGACGGTGCCCCCTCACTCGGTGGTCACTTCTGTGAATTTGCTTTTTCTGTGAAGGAAACGTGTGACGGCTAAGATTTCCAAGGGGGAATGAATTTGCATGTATGTGCCAACCACGCTCATTATAAAGGCGGAATTTAGACGGCTGATTGTCGGCTGTTACCTTTTTGGGTTGTCATTGGTCTATTTGCTCCTCCATCGATTCCTGCATCCAG
>NW_020170426.1:149652-151090 GCF_000524195.1 Echinococcus granulosus | reverse complement strand
CATCACGTTGACGATTAGAGTTAAGACGCTACCTGTCAAATCCCCTGCCACTCCCATCCACTCTCATACGGCAACACCGCCTACTTCGTTGCCTCTTCCACAAGGTCACTAGTTCCAAAATCCCACCACTACGCTCTGGGATCGCTTACAACATCAGTGAAATCACCCACTTCCCCCTCCCACCGCCCCCCATCCTCCACCAGTGATGTGTTCGTCAAAGATCTTCATACTACAAAGACCTAGCAGCACTCTCACCCCTTGCTCTTGATCAAATCAACCTCTCCCACAACACAAGAGTACCCCATCTCTCCCTCCCTCCCTCCTCTCACTACACCCTCGGCTCCCTCCACCCCTTCAACTACCACCTCTTTCCTTCAACGCACACCCGTCCACACATGACGCTTAAATTGCATGAAGGCGTACACACGAACAAACCACCACATCTTCAAGGACCCGCCATGCAAATCTAACCCAGAGGCACTTTCCTTGCGTGAAATGAACGGGGAAAACTACAATGTCACTCGCGTTGACAACAAACTCTCACCCGTCACAAAGGCAAACAAATGCTGCCTCCCAACTTGAACGCGAATTTCCCCATTCCAACATCCATCCAACAGCCCACAGTCAACATCGAACTCCAAGAGCACATTCCAGCTCCTGATGGGGCGAGATGGGAAATCAAATACCTGAGTACTCACCCTCCTCCGTCAGTGTTGTCGTTAAAGTCACTAGGCTATCACTAAGGCTACTGCACAACCTCTCATTACGCCAGGATCGAAAATAAGCACCAAAAAACAGGTAAAAGAAAGGTCCGAGAGGAAAGGATTGCAGCAAGAAATTTCCCTACAATGCCGAAGCACCCTCATTTCTAATCATTCGTTCAACTCCCACTCCACTGCAATCGTTGGCAAGTCGTTTTGTAACCGTGACACCAGTGAGCCTTGACACCTACCATTGGTGGATGTTTCATTGGTCATCGTGACTACAAGAACCTCACCCACGAGCAAACGTTTGCCTCCTTCCTCGCGTTGGTATCTGCGTCAGTTCTTTTTTTTTTTTTTTTGGAATCGCCAGACAATGCCCTTTTTCTTTTTGCACCAGACACTGCCTTTACAAAACACCTCCATGGTTGCCATCATGGTAGGCGCATCCGAAAACACCGCACACACGATGACTCCGTCCTACTCCCACTCCACAGTAGGTGAACAAGCCTTCATCACAGGCGTCCAATCGGCCAGCGTTGGTGATAGTCACAACCGCCTTGACATAAAGTAAACACAAACAGTTGTTTCACTTATTCTCCTCTGATAGCACGAATGGGATGCAAATCTTCCCTTTTGCTTCTCTTTTTCATTGCCGCCTTCCTTCCGCCCTTCCTCTTAATGCAACATTCGGTGCAGGTCATCCAGTGACGCCATTCACGATGTAGCACCTCTCA
>NW_020170426.1:144898-149552 GCF_000524195.1 Echinococcus granulosus | reverse complement strand
TTTTCTTCACCGTTTAGGGCTTTTGCTTTGTGCATTTGAATACAAGTTCATTCAATTTCATGCATCTCAAAATGACAACAGTGAGTGTTTTTCTCCCTTCGAAGATAGTGCCAAGCGCCACTCATTTACGATGTTTCACAGAGGTTTCTATGGACACCGAACTCGTAAACTCAAAAACCACAGAATTTGTGGTATTCTTCACGTAGTGTTCTGGTGTCATCTTGATTTTTAAAAAGGAGCTAATATTTTGAGGCAAAATAATCGGGAAACTCTCTATCCTTGCGTGAACTGGTCACGGTTAGTGGAGCTCTAGCTGATGCAAGTGGAAGCGAAAGGGATTTGTTTGCGTAGGAATTTTTCCCAATCCTCACGGAATCTAGCAGTGCCGTTTCTGCCCCTATTCCCATTAGGCCCCCTCGGTCACGTAGTCAGCTGGCACACATAAACATTCGCAAGCACAGACGCCATGTGCATATTTAAAGCCACTTTACCAAGAATTTTGTGTGTAATGGGGAAAACGATTTCGCGTTGCTGCTGTCTCCTTCTTTCTCCTCTCTCCATTTTTTTATCTTTCACTCGTCCTTTCCTACCCCGAATCAATTTGGCACAGAACATCCTTACACAAAGTGGAAGGATGTTCTGCTTGCTCCCCAATACCTAATTGCTTGGCGGTCAGAGGGCAAATGGTGGATTTTTTTCTCCAAACGAACGTACGAGATGTAGTTGCGCCTAATGTTACATCTCCCTGTAGGAAGTTAACCCCATTGATTGCGTAACTTTGTCTACGGCGCTCTGGCACGCCTGTATTTCAAGTCACTCACCTCTAAATCCTCAATACGGCACACCAATACAAAATTGTCTATTCTTCGTGAACAAAAGGGTCGATGGGTTGTGGGTCTGCAAATTTTGATTTTTTTCCCCCATGGGTACGGCTTAACTCTATCAGACAACGCGTTAGCTGTAGCCGACTGAGCTGCATCAGAGACTGGACGTTAGTGTTTTCAATTTAGTCCTGTCCAATAAGCTTCTAGCGGTTGCATAAAAGCTGATTTGGCCCCTTGATTAGCTAACGGCTTTGTCTCACGTTGTCCGAGGGCTTATTTGTGGTCTATGAAATACAAGCTGGTCTAAGGGAGCGTGGAGCTTTTTTATCTAATAACCAAAAGTATATTTATCGTAATTTTAGAGGCGCTTAACCCTAATTAAAGTCTTGTAGAGACACGCAAGTCTACTGCGTGTTCACCACTAAGTACTGCAAAACATGTCTCTGGCGTTGGCTAATATGTAAAACGGTCTAGTCGAAATATTTTTGTGTAGTCATAGTTTCTAGAGCAAAGTAATTTATTGTTAGGTTACATGAAAAGCAAAATAGCAGTTCGTGCTTGAAACGCCGTATTTTGATAGCGCTAACTCGAGTTATCCTCAAAAGTTAGGAGGCTGAACTACAGGATACTTAGATGCTTCTTGGCGCTATCCGTGATCATCCTTCCGATTATTTCACCACAAAATGAATTTGAATTGATTGTGAATTATAAGTAGAGGTGATGTTGGAGACCTTCTATCACAGTGAAATGGCAGTGGACTCCGTGGATGCTCTGGGTATCACGTCCTTGACTAAGCGAACCGCGTTGGGACGGGGTGGTGGAGGAGAGAAGAGAAGGCGGTTTCACTTCAGGCACCTGAAGCGTTTCGCATATCCAATCGGTTTTTGTAGAAACATTTGCCTTCAGCACAATTGATTATCATTTATTTAGATTATTTCCAGTTTACCCCTTTGTTGTCATTTTAATACTCCTTGTCAAGTCTTTGGGTCGCGGACATAATTCCAGCGTTATGTAGAAAGATTGAAGCCTGCTGATTTATATGGAACCTGACGTTGCAGCTTCAACCTACTTTGCCATCTACGCTAGATGTCCTCCTTTTCTGGCACATTGAATTTGTGTGCATTTCAGTGAACTCTGGGTTAGTGGTGGTTTTGGGAATGATTTTTTAAGAATACAGGACCTGAAGGTGCTATAATGGACGTACGGAAGGGTTTGATACCGCCGTCGTGGATGGTCTCCTACACGACTGGACTTTGATGGTCACGCAGCAGTGGATCAGTGGGCTACAGTTTATGTGCGACACCTCATCCCCATAACCTTTGCCGTGTTTTATTTTGCTGCATGAAACAGGAAATGGTCACCGTGAGTCTGTAATGTCTGCCTAACTTTTTGGATAACCAATGGTAGCATTTTGAACTAGGTTAATGTAAAATCCGCCAACATTTTTTGCTTGGGGTTTTCAACTCAACCGTCAAAACAGTCAGATATTGCCACTTCGTTGACAATTGCCATCTCCCAGGAGAAATTGTTTACTTTTGTCTACGTTGAAAAGGAATGCATTCAAGACACAGAAATTGTCTAATTGCAACTAGAAACAGAATGAGTTTTGGATTTTAGATTTGCAACTGCTGCACATCTGTTGTTAAAAATCATTTGGTTTCCTATAAGCCTTTCTGAATCTGAATCGTTCTGTCGAGGTGATGGTAAATGTAACGAACAGCTGCAGTAGTTCTCCTCTCCAGTCCTACATGCCCGTGTGCACGCGCACGCGTCTGTCTCTAGTCCGTGGCCTGTCTGCTGTCTCCACCCTCTCTCCTTTCCGCCCCATGCACCCACTGATGACTCACAAAGGGAAAGGGGGTAAAGGCAGGCATAAGCCTGCTCGCCTTTCATCTACTCGTCTTGATAAGAGTAATCCGATTCGTTACCTTCGTCGCAGGTCTTTGGAGTGCCAGTTCGGTGGCGTCGCTTGGCTTGTCGCTTCATCGATCTTCCACTGTCCGCCCCACAGCCGCGGGTGTCGCAGAGACGAACTCCCTTCACGGGCTTCGGCAGCGCTCGCCCTCCGTGTCTTCCAATGACTCAGCCGTAGAATTGATGCCGTGTGCTTTGACAAAGTTGGAGTGGATTCAACATCACCCCAGCGCTAGTCTGTAGGTCCTCTCTGATTTGAATATTATATTGGTGAGGAGCCTTTGGGATTGCAGGCTTATTTGTCAGCTTCTCCTCATTTTAAACCTCTGTTTAGTGTTAGATCATAAATTCTTTTTCTTTTCAAAATATCACCATTTTAAAAATCAGGTTTTGTTATTTGTCAATGGCACTCCAATTGAAGTACAATTAGTTGTTCTTGTCCCATTTTTCGACTGACGATTCCAATATGAGCTTGGCGTTGGATAAAGAAGGTAGGTACTTGTTTGATCTATCCAACCTATCTGTCCTAATGTGGGAACGTCTCAGCTTGAATAGCGTAAAAAAAGAGTAGTCGGATGGGTTCCGTAGTATGACCTTTGCTCCAATAGAATGGAGGCGAACCATTTCAAAAGCTCAAATGAATGTTTTTTGAGCATTCCTCCGTCTCTTTCTGTAAGAGCCTCATAGAATATGGAGCAACCTATCAATCACGACGAGCAGATATCCACCACAAATGGATTCAATGATTAAATAACGTAGTGGACTTTCTGCAAATAAAGCTGGTAGATGTAGGAACGCGAGGTGTACTTGTCGACTCAATGTTAGATGTCAGAATGTAAACATCGGGCTGTGCATTGGATAATCCCTAATGCACGCACACAGAGCAGGAGACAAACTGTGGTGGAATCAGCGAATACAAATGGATACAATATGAAGGCAGCATCGGTGGTGCCAGTGACAACTACAGGGACAGTGTATGTCGGTCTGTCTAGTGGCGCAAAGATGAGTGGATAGTTTGCGTCTCAAAGAGAAGAGACGAAAAAAATTGTCACGTTTTTCATGGGGATTCCTTGGCCGACTACAGGGGGAGGGGGTGGGGGTGTATCGAAAGAGACGTCAAATAGGACGAAGGTGTTGCCAGCATTGTGCTCTCTGGTCTCCTAAGGCATAACTGCGTAGATGACAAAGTATCACTAATGGGCTACATTGTCGACATTGGGACGGGCAGCATTCAAAAATATTCCTGATCTTGCTTTTGCCATAAACCGGGAGCCATCGTCTTCACCTGCGACTTCTATCCACCCAAATTGGCTCCAATAAAGTGTGTTATTCCTTACCGATGTAATAATGAAACTAATTGGGGTGAGGGAATATTACGACTAGCTGTTGACCTCGAAAGAAGTTAATGGGAGTTTTAAAGCACCACTTAGGAGGTAATCAACAAGGTGCCTCAATTTTATTAGGAGTATTAAACTGCAGTCGAAGCGAAGTAGTGCGCCCTGAAATGAGGCAGCAAAGGTGGGCGTTGTGATGGATATATGATCGCATTAGTCACTTAACAGTTGACAGTGGAATTATCCTGCTTGTCTGGTACCATTACATCCTCCGATACCTGCTTTCCCCCCGTCACTATCGCTGTCACTGGCACTGACACTAAGTATAAGGCCTGGTCACATTCACGGGCAGCGTCGCTCAATGACATGAGGGAAACATTAAGCGTGAGAGTGATACCGTAAGTGCAGTCAGCGAGTAGCAATGGAAACCCACATCTGATGACAGTCTTTGCGGTTGATGAGAGGGGAAAAGACGCGACAAGACAGGGAGAAAAACACTCACTGCTGTCATTGTGAGATGCATGAGATTGAATGAACTTGTATTCAAATGCACAAAGCAAAAGCCCTAAACGGTGAAGGAAA
>NW_020170426.1:143084-144798 GCF_000524195.1 Echinococcus granulosus | reverse complement strand
TTGGGTGCAGGAGGGCGTGGTTTCTCTCTGTTTCCGGGCTCAAAGATAATGTAAACTGCACAAATTACCGACGTGTGACTCGGCTTGTGGATGATGAGTGCAAATGCTGGGTCATCTTTGGCTTGAGATATTTTTAAAAGATGATCTTTTTGATCTTAATTAGGTTAGGATACTTACTTTTGACTTTGGAGGTAAATAGTTGGCTTTAAAGGGAGATGGTAATTTTTTCAAAATGGGGTTTCCGATACTATTTTGTAACTCATTTTTGGTACATTCGTGTGTCTGCCTTTTTTTTGCAAAACAAATGAAAATGGAAAAAGCTGTGGAAGATGAGGACTGAGTGACTTATTTTCTGATCTATTTAGTAAAGCAAATTTTGCTTTTGTCAGTTCCAGTATCTTTTCTTTAAGTTAAAGAGGAAAACTACGTAGAATGGTAACTCGTATTAACTACTCAATTGTCCCTCTTGTATAGTGGTGGAATTACTGAAGTCATTGGAGCATTTCAAGTCTTCCCGCTTTCTCTACTTTCAAAATTTGGAAAAGTTAGGTTAATTAGGTGGGCTATAATCCATCAAAATCACGGACGATGAAACGCCCGTCATTCCGCCCTCTGTTTCTGGACTTTCAGATGTCACAGTGACCCCGGTAATCCACTTCTTTTTGCTTCTTAAATTATCAGCGCTGAGCGGAAAGTAGATGTGCTGCTCTGAAGAGAGGCAGCGTTTTGCTCTGTCGGTACCTTATACTATTAAAACCGGGCCGGATTGTGACTGTCCGAGTTACTCTAGAATGCCTAGTAAGGGCTAAAGGTATCACCTAAATGATGAAGAAAGGAAAAAAAGGTTTGGCCCTCCAATCGACTTAGACTACTTCTGACTCCTCGAAATAATCTCACTACTGACTTGCTAATCCATGCGGGCAGTTGTTTCATTATCGAGCCCATTAGGTAAATAAAAATTGTTATCCCCTCTGATTTTTCCCATTTCGGTGTATACCGTCTAAACGTGGGACAGGGTGGCTTCTTGATCAACATCTGGCAGGTATCTCTCATGCGCACCATGTGGCCTGCTATGCCCTCGTAATTAATGCCACTTCCTCCTCTTTGTCAACCTTTTCTACACATTATGTAAGAGCGGACGCACCTTTTTGCCCAAAGCCAATTTTCCTAACTGTTTGCATGCTAACGAATGTCTGCTGACTGCTCTACGTTCAGGCTGTGATAAATGGAATTCCAGATGTGTACTGTAAAATTTCATTTAGCTCTACTGATATTGGAATTGCATTTCCAAGCTGCGGATGTTTAGAAGGTCAGAAAAGGCGCTGCAAAGGATATTAACCCATCACTATGGCCGTAATGGTTCATTACGCTGTGGAATTTGCAATTAACCGGCCCATTCATCACCAAAAATACTGCAATCCCGATCAAAAGTGCCTTAAAAGAAACCACAGTGTCACAGTGTGTATTGTGTGAATTGAGGAGCCTATTTCACTCTGTCATCACGGTGGAATTTGAGGATCAGAGCGTATCTTTACTAGTAATTTCTGCACATGTCACGCATATGTGACGCTGCTTGATGCACAAATAAGGCTGTTCAACATTCAGGAGTGCAAAATGCCAAGCACACCTGTACTTTCGCCATCCGACTGCACACTATGACGTCGCTGCTCATTCAATGGCGTTTGTAGGACACCACACACGCCAGGAAGAAGGG
>NW_020170426.1:139375-142984 GCF_000524195.1 Echinococcus granulosus | reverse complement strand
GGACAGTTGGGCGATAAAGGTGCGAAGTTCCGATTCTCCTGGTCTTATTACTTTGATAAGTTATGGGGGACAGCTTGTTGGGACCCAGTAAAACTTCTCAAGCATCAAATTCTGCTTACAATGAGTCGTCGGTTAATAGGTAGTGTTCAAGAATTTTCTACACTTTTGTTTTGGTGGTAGTAAAGGTGCGAATAGAAGTGGTCTTGTCACGTGACCGCTTCTGTCTGACACCCCGGCTGTTTTAGTGTTGTTTACGCAGATACTTCGCTACGGGGACAACAACTTCTCAAATAAAAAAGCGAAAGGGGACAGGGTTCTGTCGTATGGTGATTGTTTTGGCCGGGAGTGGTGGTTGCGCAGCTCTCCAGACGTCTAGCTGGCAGCTTTTTTCTAAGCATAAATGTCATTTGGATGCAGGAACGGATTGACGGTAATTTATCTGTACCTCGTAGCCTTGATACTTTCCGATGAATGCCTTTATTATCCACCTCCGTTAAAGTCAGGGCTAACGAATTCAAGCCGTCTTTCACCGAGGTACCATTTAAACATCTCCTTGCACTATTACAGTGTCTACGCTTCACCGACAAATCGTATCTATGAGGAGGTAGCCCCGACGCCGACTGTGGTGACGCCAGGTCTCACGGAAAAGACACCAACCACTGCGCAACCCTCTCATTGCCTCGGTGACTCAGCCCTTGCTCGCTCCGCCTCAACCACTACGCTGACCAGCGTTGAGACCGAGGTGGAGCCGACCTATGCCGTTCCACTGTCTACTGCGGCCGTCTCCACCGGCCCTCCGCAGCTTCCCGTGCCTCCACCGGTGCCTCCTAAGGGTACGCTTAACACTGCTCTGCTGGAGTTGGGGGATCACTTAGTCAGCTCCACGCCTCCAGCTCTTACGGCATCGCCTCAACCGCCGGTGTTTGTGGAGGTGCGTTGAGCCGTTCATCAATAAGGGCTAAGGCCTAGAGTGATCGAATTTCATCACACCATCATTTTGAATCTATCCCCCCTCTATTTGCCTCCTATTGATACCTCTTTCAGCATTAAGTTGTATGTTTTGGGTGGATTTATTGAGAGGAAAACAACAAAGTGGCTGTAAGATCTCCGCCCGATAATAATCACCTTTTCTAGTTTTTAGCATAACTTAAGTAGCAAATAAAATTTCTGGATTGTGGTAGTTGATTTTTCTCCGCGACTCCTGTATATGCTGCTCGTAGGATTTGATGTACAGAACGTCCCGTAAGATTTGCTTGGATTTCTTATTCAAAATCCCCTTCTAGATTAAACGAACTAGGTTGAAAAGGATAGTCTAAAATTATATCTGATGGTTTTTTTTTTAAATCGTTATTTATAGAAGAACCTTCATCACCGACGAGCAGCAAGCGCCTTGCGAGTCTCCTACCAGCGGTCACCACGTTTTGACGACTCTGTCCACAGTCGACGTCCAGCCTCCACAGTCTCTCCTTCCGGTTCGACTACTACTACGATGGCAAGCAGCATCAGTAGCAGTTGGTACGCTGATATTCTTCCTTACAAACCCTCCACCCTCCCAGAGACCCTGGCCGATCGCCTGAGACAGCGTAACAGTTTCATCCTCTCCACCCCGGCTCCGCCCTGCGATGACCTCATGACGCGGTCGCTCTTCGAGCCGCGTCAATCCTCGGAGAGCAGCGTGCGAATCTTGCCGAGTCGTTCCGCGTCTCGCACTCGACCCGTCTCCTTTCATGACGCTCCCTCAACTTCCATCAACCTCCCCTCTCTGGACCATCTGTTGAAACCATCAGAGGGCAGAAAGGCGCTTCCACAGGCTCCTGAAGTTGTCCCACCATTGAAGGGAGGGCTGCTGTTGCAGGAGCCGCTCCCAGTCCAGCCATCGGATTCACCTTTATTGGGACAGTACTGTAGATTGAAGCTGGTGATACCTCCTTCTTCCTTTTCGACCTCATCTGACTCTGCGTCAGGTGGAGGTAGAAAGGGCGCCTGCTCGACTTTTATGTGACCTCCAGGACTTGGATTACCTCAGTGATTAATATTTATGTTAATATACGCTTGCATATTTCTCCTCTGTGTGCTGTCACTCTACTTACACCAGCGTTCAACGAGAGAGTGGAGACTTCAAGGGGTGCTGTTTAACCATTACTCAGGGAGCCTTGACTCAGAAAGATGCGCCAGTTCTACTGAACTATTCTGGAGTAGCCAAAGGTCTCCTTCACCTCCTGTGCAATTTCGGCATAGGACAGTTTGCTTTTGCGTCGACCATGAGTTTCATGCGCGAGGCAGATTGATAATGCGATTGACTGGTACGGTATTGAACAAGTGAAAGCCGCCGCGGTAGAGAACATCTTTGATGGATGTACGGCTGTCTTTGGAACATCCATACTACTCAAATGTCTCACTGGAGTGGGTTTGGGTGCCGTGCTTTCAATCTTAAGAAACTTGATTTATCATCCCGTGCTGCTCTTTGCACACATTACTGATGCTATCTGTCATTCATGTTAATCAATGATGTCTAAACCGTTATGAATCTGCAATTTCTTTAATTCTGAAGGACCTAGCAGAGATTTGCCGTCGATTTCGTTGCAGAGCAGCTATTTCATGTGCTTTTTTTGTATCATCAAGGTCTGGTGTTGCTAAAATTTTTAGTCACCTTCCTCAGGGTTGCGAGGTTAAGGTGGTTGCCAAAGGCGAATACCACTTCTTTAGCCCCTCCATTTTGGTTTAACCATTCGTAGCAGATATCTTCCTTCTGAATCGTTGAAATTTAATGGGAAACCACCAAAAATAGGATAATGTTCATTTGGATTAGATTTCGCTTATCGCCTTAACCGATGCAGCTGGGAGATCAGTGACATCGGTCCGGATATCAGTATCCTCCCATGATGGGGGTAAAAATTGAAAGAAATAAAAAAAGAACTGTACAGCTAGGAACAACCTAAACAAATACAACACCTCATTTTTTAATCGGCAAAGCCTTCATTTGGTGTCGAAATAAATGTGGACATGAATCATGCCAACTGCTCTAATCTCGAGAATGTGTCAGAAAGGAGTCAATGCAACACCCCATCTTGTATTAGATACAAAAAAAACTCCCTTGAGTAATTTACCCAAGTAAAGATTAGCAACGGCCATTTTTGTCGTATTACAGGTTCCAATTTCTGAATGGAGGCGAAATTTGTCAGGACCCATATGCAATAATGGAGAAGGGGAGTGAACGGCTGTCAACTTTTGATTGGTTACCAAGTTGTAGACAGTAAAATGGGTGGACCGCAAATCCCACATCTGATGGCGATTTGGATATTTTTTGATTATTTAGTATCGTGGGTTTGCAACAATGCAGTTATTTCTCAGCATAGATGACCTTAAAAAAGATCAAACAATGCTAGGAAGACGCTGCCACAAAGAAGGACAACTGCGTAGAAGATCGGCATAATTTTTAATGAGGTAGAGTTGGGAATTCAAGTCTATTGTTCATTAATTAGGCGATTTGAAAGAACTTATGGGCATGTTAGCTGCGAAGTTTACTGCTGTAAAATCATTTGGTGTAAAAAGCAAAAAACCTGACTCAGGCACCTCCATTTCAATCTCACTTATATCTTCCAACCGTCC
>NW_020170426.1:101943-139275 GCF_000524195.1 Echinococcus granulosus | reverse complement strand
CCTTTCTTCCTGGCGTGTGTGGTGTCCTACAAACGCCATTGAATGAGCAGCGACGTCATAGTGTGCAGTCGGATGGCGAAAGTACAGGTGTGCTTGGCATTTTGCACTCCTGAATGTTGAACAGCCTTATTTGTGCATCAAGCAGCGTCACATATGCGTGACATTTAAGGATTTTACCTTTAAAGGTGCTCTATTCCACAAATCTTACTATATGAATGAAGAAAATACCGTATCAACACTAGCAGGTCATCCCTCATTATCAAAAGGAGTAGAGGCTACTTCCTCTCCGATCAAACCTAATGCATCTATCTTCCAGTAGTTTATTTTTTGGGCTTAGTCAGAATGTTTTTCTGTCTACCAACCCACCCTTCCACAACAGGCCGTAATAGAGGCCAGCTTCTACACATCGCTGGAAATGACTTAAACTCTAATTCAAACCCGATTTTTGCGGTGGGCTGGTATGAACCACATTTACTAGCATGAACTCGACTGATAGTTTATGATGGGGAGAGCAGTGAGGAAGAGGCAAATAATGGAGGACAATGATGAGTGGTACCGTACCAACAAACTGACGCGTAGCCGTGCTTTATAATGCATGCAGATAAACGACTGCATGCGTATGACAGGTGCTATTCATAGTCATTGCATGGAGCTCTACCGAAAACGCCTCTTCCGCCTGATATATTTAATGTGCATAACTTCATCTGGTTGTCAGTAGCATTCCTGATATTCATAGCTATTACCTACCAATCAAATAGTTTCACATCACAAGGGGAAGATTGCTGAATTTAATGAGGAGTGTAACTCTCAAACTTCGACTTCCTTCGAGTATTCCACTCTCTCTTACCCACTTGGATTAATGATGTACCCCGTGATTTGCCGGTCAGTGTTAGAAGAACTGCTCATCTCTAGGAGAAACTCGTTTCATGGGAGATATCATCCACGGTAGTGCAAACGTAGGTCCCACTTTCGGGTACCTTCCTTCAGCCTCTGCTGTACGCCTTTATCGGATGAAATCAATCATCCACTAAATACTACGTTCTCTTTTTTGGTTCACATAGTAGTCGATTTGTTTGTTTGGAAGTAGGGCTTCATTGGACTCCCCAATACTTGGGATAAAATATATCTGCCACTTTCCACTGCACTTTACACCAATGTAGTGCGTAAATTTCTCCTGAAGACTCGACAGTTTGGTTTATCCTGAACCACCCATGTGGAAGAGCAATTTATTGCCAGTAAACGGTGGGACGAAATAAATGGATGATAGAGCCTGTGGAAATACCCACATCTGTACCGATTTGTGTGCATTCAATTTAACACCCTCTTTTACGACAAAGGCCTCCAAGTCCGAAAGTAACGTTATTAATAAGAACGGAAGAGGTCTCCATGTCGTCAGCTTTAAGCTCGTAGCATAATACTTTGGTTGTTTGTTCTGCTCGCAGTTTTAGTAGAGGAGCCACTTAAGTGTTCCCCCATTGTACCCTCCCCGGTAGACCTCCTGGCCATGCTAGTAGGCCGAGTACTATGCCTTCCTTTGTGTTGAGGGAGGCCTCGAAGCGATATATTGGTGACATCAGAAAGCGAACTCTGTCTTAAAGGATGTCTATCCTGATTTCTACTACTGGTAGATAAAGCTTAGCATGATGGAAGAAGGTGAATGTTACTGTAAACGGAAGAACCTGTGACAGTCCTTAGCAAAAGGTCTGAAAACGACGTCCACCTTCAGTAGCTATTCTACTAGCGTGGTCCACAGGAATGCTATTGACAACGGAAGTGACACTAGCCTTGAACCACGCGAATACGTTTGTCACGGAGCTGCCTACCCTACTCGTATAAAGATGTCAAATATGTGAAAACGCTATACCTCCTTCACTTCTTTCCTGGTTAAATAGAACCCACACAGACATGGCTGGGCAGCTCTGGATGATAGCCTAGTGACAAAACTGAATAGAAGCTAAACCGTTTGCCTTAGAGACTACGTTATCTCCCGTCCTATGCTACAAAACTCTAAAAAATTTGTGTCACTTATATGCGACAGTGGTAATAAACTTGTTAAAGTGCGCTAACCTAATGCTCATTGCTTAAAATGCAATGTGGATTGATTGCTTGCAGGCAAGACATTAGCTCGGCACAGTATCTCCTAATTTCGTTGTTATGGCTTCCACACCTACCTGTCATCCCTCTGCAAAATTCATTTTTTGAGGTTATCCCTCTAAATTTATTAACACTTAAAAGGCAAAATAGTTACACAAAACAAATAACATCGCATAACAGAAGACCAGGAAAACAAGTGGTAACATGTTAGTAGGTAAATCTCGTCCAGTTTAAGCTAAGGGAACGGGAGAGAGTGAAAGGCTAATAAGAGGTCAGGCCAGTATGATTCATGACTAGCAGTTGGATTCTAACGCCGCCTCTCTGCCTTCTTTGCCTTGGCTCTCTAACCCACGTCTGCTGATGGCATCCCAACAGCATCTTCCAATCTAAAGGTCATCAAAGTGTGTTTACGTGTGATTAATCCACCGTACAAAGGAAGATTCCTCTCCTTCACGATTTTTAATTCCCTAGGCCACCAGCACTGGTTTAGGCTATGCCGAGTGACTGGCGAATGCCCCTCTTATAAGAGCATTTTTTCAGAAGAAGTTCGCTGTAGATTTTAGCAACTCTGTCATTAACAAAACAATGTGCCTTATTTTTGGAAGAGGTCATATCTCATTCTAGAAGGGCTTCAAATTCTTTATATCAACACTAATCGGGTTCATGTTAATAGTTTTAGTCCATCAGTTCATTTAAAAATATTTGTGTACACTGAGGTATAAAATTGCTGCTTATTAGTAAAGTCTTCATACATGAAAGAGGGTAGTTGATCTATTCGCTTGGCTAAGAGACGAAATGAAACAGCATATGGTACAAAGATGAGGGCCTAACCACAGAGATTGGAGAGTCCAGCTAGGTAAATACATTGGAGTAAATGAAGTTGTGTTTGAGGCAGTTTAAACAATGCATATTTGGCTTCAACCATCTCCTTTGATGGTTTACACGTAGAATAGTGAAATATTTGACTTCACAAGGGAAAATTCGCAGTAAATTCTCCAAATGACATCAGTCAAAGAAAGGTGACATTTAACTTAAAAATTATTTAGTTTTTCGCGAAACACCAGTCACCCGTCACTTTTAAAGGAGCGTGTGCTTAAAATTAATTAATGAAGATTACATAAACATTTAAAGCAAATGTTTACTTGGGGAAACCGTCCTGCCAACCTTCTATCTTTAAATGCACAAAGATGTTGTTTACACTCTCATTATATGCACAGATAAATGCGGCAAGTTGGGCGATGACTAGCGAAGTCAACTCCTTCCCACCACAAATCGCATAACCATTTTTTATAATAAAAAAAACAAGTATCCATTGTCAGCTCATATTTTATGATGATTTCGTAACATCTGAAATCGCCTCCGAAGAAGTCGAAAGGCATATCAACCAAAAAGACTTATTATTGCCAGGTGTGCTGTAGACATGGCGAATTTAAATGTTATGACATAGGGGAACTGCAAAACCATGGAGGGAGGGTGAAGAACTTCGGCATTTAACTGCTCCTCTGCTACGGTTACCTTTTTTAGATAAGTCATTGGAAAAGTCTGACATTAGGACTGATTAATATGATACGCAAATTAATGTGATGTCGCATGGAGGAGACATGGGCTTCAACTGTCTCGAGAACAGCCATCTATGTGAGTAAAAGAGCTTATGGGTTGATACGATACCTCAAGAAAAAGCAGGGTTTAGGTTTACAAGATTATTTTACTTTTGGCTTCCCGAGTCATCCTTGAAGCCTTAAAAAGGCGTGCTTTTTGAGTACCGAAGGACGAGGAGGCCGCAAAGGTAGTGAAATCGGCTTAGACTAAAGACCTTATACAGTTAAATAAATATTTTTGTTAACATAAGTTTTCTTCACGAGCCTGTTTAGTAAAAGATTGAACATAGTATTTAGTGCGCTCCTCAAGTGAAGAAAACTACAATACTGTAGACTGAATTCTCGACCTCCGTATTGGCCATAAGTTTGACCTGCTTTCGATTTGACAACTAAACTCATGACCTAGCGTAAATAAGACGTGGAGTAGGGCATTGGTCTCTACATAAATCAAGTCTACGCAAACTGATGTGCTTTAGGACCTTGTTCTTGTGTTTCTTCGTGGATCGGAAACCACTTTGAGTGTTATTGTCTGCCAGACATCTAATTGTCGAAAATAAAATCTACACCCAGACTGATACGCCCCAAACGCCACAATTTTCGCAGCGACAAGCAAGATTGGCTCAAGTTAAAAAAACAGTTTTGACATCAATGGCTGAATATTACACCGTAAAGTCCCAAAAAGATTCCATCTGTTGTTATTAGGTGAAAGGTGCAGAGATTCACAGCAGAAAGGTTGAATTTTTACAGTTAGCTTAATCTCCACTTCTGCACAGTGGCTAATGATAAAGTGAAACTGGTTTTAAAAGAATGTAAATAAATTTGAATGACTGTTTAGAATCTATAACTTACGAGTGTCGTACTGTCAGGTGATACCAACGCTCTTGAGGACTCAAGAGCATCTCAGATGAACCGCCAGATCGCCTTAAAGGGCAATAAATTAACGAGTAGAAATGGGTACTAAATTTTAAGTTAACGAATTTACTGTTTCATCATCGCCATTCCTACTTGAACATTACAGAGTTCAGAAAGAAGGCATGGTAGGTAGAACCTAAGGGGTCCAGGTAATGAAGTCATTGATTTGGGTATCATCCTACCCCGATGAAAAATTACACTGTGACCTTTAATGCACTACCGTACCAAACTGTAGTTCAAAGTTTAATGGGTTTCTAATGTAGGCTAAGTCAGAGCCAAGAGTGGAAGCAAACAGGTAAATGGAGGCGGTAAAATTTGCATTTTAAGTAGATGCCGACACTTGGTGCCTATCTGCTTCACAACTGCTTTCCTATCTAACTATTTCTTTGATCCTTCAAAAAAAAAAATTTCGTACGCATCCGAATGATTTTATGGGTCAATCTCATGATTGAGAAGGCAGAATCGATCCCAAAGGAGAACTCTAGTTCCTCCATAAGGCTTTGATGCTTTGTAAAATCCCACATTGCCACAATACATAGCATCTTCGTCTGCACAACCTTTACTATTTGAGGGTCTAAATGAGAGACAAAGGGGATAGCAGCCAAATTGCTAAATTACATCTTGTTTCATTTGCATCAAAGCAATGCAAACTTCTGTGGGAATTACTCGATGATCTTCACAAAGAAAGATGGGTATAAGTTTGCTGGCCTTCCCTTTAATCAAATTCAATGATCATTAATCGTAGTGATTATTGGAAAAGCAAATGATTAGGACTGAATACTAATGGGAACAGCCTGGAGCTCCAAGTCTTCGCTGAAGTCGTGGCATAGTGAGCTAGTAATTCGTTTGACCGTTTAAATGCGCAAACACTGCAGTCTCTGCTGGTTGGACTTCCGACCTTTGCATGGCCTTTGGATCATGTTAGTAGCCTCGAAGACTCGCACCGCTGCACTGACAAACCAAAGTATTATGAAAGTATGGTACGTAATATGATGTAAGATTGCACATTGAATAGGGAGAGCACTTCAGTCTCCGCAGGTTGTACTTCCACCCTGCAGCATGAGTTTCGGATGATGGCAGCAGCCCCAACTCTCTGGGAGTCAGTAATATTTGCTCTTCCAAATTACTTTGGGTTGTTACAATTTCAGAGAAGAGCAAAGGTGTTATATGTTAATAACAAAAGGACAGGAGAACCGGAAAAATACTGACAGGGTCCGAACGCTATGCCACAGAGAGGAAGTGCAATCCCCATAGACTGACGTGACCGGGTAGTTAAGCCCATCGTAAAACACAATCAGGGCAGTAGAAAAAATCGAACAATATAACTTAGATGCGAGTTAATCCACAAAGTACGTACCCTGTTCCTATCATGGGCGCACATTTCAAAATGGCATGCATTCACATTTTGACTTCAGCTCCTGCGAAAAGTATTAAGAAGACTCTGCCAAAAAACATACTTATTACAAAATTTCAATTATCAGGTAGTGCAAAGAGTGAACATAATATAGAATTCACGTTTTTGCATAAATCTAGTCTTCCCAGTTTACTAATATCATAGCAGCCTACAATTTAATTAGCATTTGCAAAACGAGCCTAGACATTTCGCCTTTAAACCTACGTAGACTGATTTGAGCACTGTTAAATCCCACTTTTCTCACTGTTATTTCACATGATTTTTAAACCTTGTTTGTATCGGTCACAGTTTATAAGTGTGCAGTGATTGCAGGTTACGAAGTTTGCTGCTGAGGATGTATCGGTCACGGTTGTACAAAAATAAGGGAAAAGATAACGAGGTTCGCGGATTTTTTTTATTTTATCTGGTTTTAGGAACTCAGAAGAAGGAGAACCGACCAATCTGTTGAGCTTCGGAAGGCTAAGAAGGAGCAGCAACTGCAAAAGAGACGCAATGTTGGGATTGAAATGGAGAAGACGTCGCCATTGACTAATCACCCTGTATGTTTTTCAGAGACGGTTCTAACTTTTGTTAGAAAAGGTTGCCACCACCTAGCTACGAGGAAATTGTTGCTGAAATGGGGAGCTCGGATGTAAACATTGCGTTGACTGCCACACAAAATTGTCGCAAAACCTTGTCGAAGTTAAGAAACCCTCCAATTGATGAGTTTTTTGAAAGAGGCGCTCACAAAATTCTTGTTAATTTGCTGGATTCTGACAGGTACGCTAAGCCACATAATATGGTAGCCTTTTAGTGATGAAATAATTTTCGAAGCTGCTTGGGCACTTACGAACATTGCTTCCGGTGACTCGCATCATACAAAGGGAGTTGTTGAAGCCGGTGCTGTACCGAAACTCATCCGTCTTTTAAGTCACTCTGATATCCGTGTAGCTGAGCAGTGTATTTGGGCTCTAGGCAACGTTGCCGGTGACGGGACGATGTATCGCGATATGCTCATTCACAAGGGCGTTGTTTTGCCATCCCTTGAGTAAGTTTTATCCCCATGAGTAGAGCGTGGCGTTCTTACAACTTACATTCTAGTCGAATTCGGTTTGCCATTTTGTAGCCTTTTGCAACGAGCATGGGACTCTCCTAACGTTGTCTCGAATGTTGCTTGGATGCTATCCAATCTCTGTCGAAACAAAAACCCCGACCCACCCCTTTCCACATTACAGCAACTCCTTCCTACTTTTGCACAGCTTCTGGTGTATCCGCACAGCCCAGAGGCCGTTGTGGACACCGCCTGGGCGCTCTCATACGCCAGTGATTGTGGTGGCGCTTTCATTGATGAGATTCTTAAAAGTGGGTGCGTTTCTACCTTAGTCCGTCATCTTGGCTCGGAATTCGTGAGTCTGCATTGGGATCGCTTGTATTGTTCCACTCTCTTATCCAGTCCTAGTCTCAGCTTCCCCTTTTAGCCCAACCTTGTATCTCCCTCTCTGAGAACCATTGGTAATCTTATCCTCGGCACTGACAAGCAAACCCAGGATACCATTGATTGTGGTGTGCTACAGTATGTTCCCAGACTTCTCTGTTCAAGTCGCTCTAATGTCGTGAAGGAGACTTGCTGGATGCTCAGTAATATTACTGCAGGCAATTTGCGTCAGATTCAGATGGTAATTGATGCTGGTCTTATCCCGAAAATCCTTGATATTATGCGAGAGGTAAGCCGTCATCAATAATTGTTTGAGATTGTGGCCATTGTAATTCATTTTATCCCATCCAGGCGGAGTTCAAAGTTCAAAAGGAAGCTTGTTGGGTTATAAACAATATCATAGTTGGTGGATCACCCGAACAACTGGCCTTCCTGCTGAATCTCGGAGTTCTTGACTCCCTGAGTAAGATGCTGTCGGTGACGGACCCTGGAGTGATAAAACAGGTGCTCAGCACGCTTAAAAAGATATTCGAGGTTAGTGAGATTTGGAGTTCTTAATCTCACCTACTTTCGTATTTATCATAATCTCCTTACGTAATTTTAGACTGCTGAGGCATACAACCAACTAGAAAACTGTTGCCTAGCTCTTGAACGTTGTGGCGCCCTGGGTGCTCTCGAAAAGCTGCAAGATCATCAAAACGAAGACATCTACTTGGAGGCATACAATTTTATTTCCCTCTACTTCAACGACGAGGTGATTTCATAGTCGTCTGCCCACTTCTTACCTTTTTTGTATTGATCCTATATGACCATTTTCTACTTATAGGATGAAGAACAATCTCATTCGACCACTGAGAAACCTAATACTGGTGTTGATGACAGCAGTACTAGCCAGCAAAACTCCGATGAGTTTCGCTTCCAACCTCAGCAAACGAAACCCGATTTCGATTTTTGATCGTGACCTTGGCTTATTTTAGCCCCGTATGCATAATTTCTAAAATAAATATCGGCTAATAAATTAATCGAATTTGGTAGTTGGGCTCTTAACCTTGAGGCCTGGGATAAAGGAGTGAACGCTGGGTCGGTAGAGTTCGTCGAGGCTTGGGTGTTGGAGCGCATGCTTCCATACGGTACGGGAGGTGGATGCTGCAGGAATTTCTAGGCCTTGAAGAACAAAAAGTCCATGGGGAGTTGCATGCAAGGAGTTTATTTCCTTTGCTGGCGATTAACATCCCAAAGAAAGTGCTTCCCCGTTCTGCGCACTGCATCTTTGACTAATCGTCGGTCTTCGAGCCACTTCCTCTTCACAGTGGCAGGGTCGTCAACTTTGAAGTACTCGCTCCCCGCGTTGGTGTTTGAAAAGAATGACTTTCCCAGACTTTGGTGCTTTTCTTCAGTATGTAAGGGTGTCTGAGCGTCTAGCTCTTGCCAATCTTTTGCTTGCTCAGAGATTGCAAAATCAAACGTAAAAGGCTTATCTCTAAAGCAAGTCAAATCAGGCCCAACTTACTCCTCTTTGCTGTGCGTCATTCTGTAAGCAGACCAGAACTGACACCGCTCAGTTTCAATAACAATGGTCTAAAAGGAATCTCGTAAAACAAGTTCGTGTCCAAAAACTCGTACATCATTGCGAATATTCCTAATGCAAAATAAAACCAAATATGCTAAAGCAGTTATGCTTGTAAAGTCTCAAAAAGGCATGAATTTTCTAATCATTCTAATGCCGTACAAATACTCTTTTTATTTATTGTTGGACCTGCTTGCCCATATGCAACCTTCGGGAGAGAAGAGTTTAGTGAACACAAATTTAATTACGGAACAGTTATTACCAACCTGAGCTAGCAACACCCTACGAAATCCGCTTCTACTTCCAAGGAAATAGGGCTAAGGAGAAAGAGATGAGAACCTAACTTATTACTTTATATTTTGTTTTAAATTAACCTGTAAGTCTTTGAGAACAACGCCGCCTGTTTAGTCTTGAAATTATTTTGGACAAATATGCGAATATAATAAGTTTGAGGACTCAGACTTCATCAAATAAATAATATAACAAGTAGCTTTCAGGTATTCTGTTGGGCTATATTTGCAGAAACTTTTTCACTTACGTATCTTGTCACATATTTTTAGCCGATTCACTTAATTCTCAAATTTACCCAAAGACACTTATTAGCAATATAGCACAACCACTTTTTTCTGCAGAATAGCTAAGTTTAGTTATTCCATAGCTTAGTTGACTCAATGATAAGAATTTCAAAAGAAATATTTAATACGACGATAGTTTATCCCTCGGTAGTGGTGAGACGCCATTTTTGGACTTTTGAATTTGCCTTCTTGTACCACGCTGGGTGGGCTGGCCTTAGGACAATGCCAGTAACCCAAACACCTTCTCTGTACTGAATATATATTCTACCCGAGTATTGTGTCTCATTCCATCTTCAGGGCAGTCTCGGGACGCTACAACATACATCAAATTTTCTACCAAAAATGCTTGCAGTGAGTTACTGTACTCAGAGCATTTACCGAAACAGTAATTGAGCATCCTAACCTTGAATAATGGCTTGTGCTGTCGTATCTCTCCGAAGAGGAGGGAAGGCATAATGCCAAAGAAGAAAATGCTTTTTTAAAGCCTAATGGAGCCCGGAACCACTGGCGTGTTCCGGGGCCCATGTCACTCGGCTGACCTACTGTAGCGGATCCCCTCACCTGCCCACTACCAAAACTGAGAGTAAAACAATCAACTTATTACACTGCAGAACTTTGATAGGTTGTCCAATTTGGGCACTTAAGCCTTCGCGGATAGTACTTTAACTAGGCGGCATAGACTCCGGACCATGGCAGTGGCTCCTCAGGCCCTGCATGTTAGTAATATTTTTCGCCAGGCTACTATGACTTCTCACAACTTTAGGTTATGCGGGTCCACATTCAAGGCAGTAACCATACAACCAATGGTCAAATCATCTGCTTCAAGAACCTGCTCACATAAACTAAAAAGCCTTTATCGGTTTCGAATCAGATAAAGGAAATGGATGAAAGACAATCACACACATCTCACTTAAGAATGACATTTATTTTGAGCTTTTCTCATTATATGACAGGCGCAAGAAGTAGCCGAGCCAGGCTTTGCATGCAAATCCCAAGTAGCCTTCCCTTCGCATTTTCAGTTTTTGTGATAAAAGCACAAGCACACATATACACACGTACACATTCACAGGGCAATAAAAAAGGTGACAAGATTAAAAAAGAAGAGCATGGCCTAATTTCCTTCCTCAGATGGGCAGCTGGCCGCTTTAATCACTGTAACCGTCGGAGCGGCAGTTGCGAACTCTCCTGGCTCCGAAACGGACCGCCTGTTTCCCGTATGAGCACCACAAGACGTTGAGGTGTTGGACGTGGATGACGAAGAAGAGGCTGTATCTCGCCTCGCCTCGATGTCCGCGGAGGCTGCGGTGAGAGCGTATCGACCGCGTGTTGCCTCCGAGTTTGTCTTGCCGACCTGTTCTGTGGACGAGACAGAGCTGAGCCCTCCACCACCACCCCCAGTTGAAGAGAGACAAGGCGAGGTGAAAGGGGAAGGGAATTTAGTGGTTGTCAAGCGGGTGAAGAAACTCTCCAATTGATGCAAAGTCATGGCGTTGTGCAATGTCTCCAGTGGGTAGATCTCCGGGACACTTGGTGCACTGGGAACCATAAGGTCTGCTGGATTTTGGGGAGCTGCGCGCAATATGGAAAAAGAACTCATTGACTGTTTGAACTACCAATACCAACAACTTCTGAAAAGACGCGTACTTTCAGTCTGAGATTGGCCATCACTGTCGGAGCAATTAAGCAGCTGGACGAGGTCAGGCACGCTGCTTGAGTACGTGTCCCGTGATCCACGAATCACTGCGGTGCTGATGAGCCCGCGGTGACGCCTACTGCAGCAGGGTGAGTTTGTACCTGGTGTTGAGAGACAAAAGAGCCAAGTCTTAAATGGACACAATAGTAGAGTGTCCACATACGCGGTTAAGGTGGTACCCTGAAACGAATTTAGTTCTGATATAAAAAAATACCAGGAACCGTATCAGCGTTTTCCCCTCCTACGCCTTCACTAAAACGCCTCTTGGTGACATGAAGCACATTTCACTTGCATGCAGTATCTACCACAGACACCGAGACGTGCTTCGGGTAGGAGGACGAGCATAGGCTACCTATTATCAAACTTCTAAAACAGGATTGGTAAAAAAGTGTTTCTGATAGCATTCTCCACTATTTTGCGGTTCAGGCTGGGAAAGACACTTTTGATTCATTTGGTGTAGGTTCAAGTGTATGGACGCATAATTCAAAATTTTAAAACGAAATAAACAAATTACCACATGAGTCTTTGCCAAGAGGGCACTGCTGGAGTTCTAAAAGGAAAACGGAGGACTGTAAGAGATGAATAATTACTGGTGTGAAAAGACTAAAATGACTTCTACACGCTACTGAATTGATTTCAGCAAGTGAAGCGGGTCATCGGACACGGCTTCGCCCAGTTAGATAGAGAGCAATTAATTCAGCGAGAAACGCCTCAACTTTGGTCAAAATCAACGCGTCTTTACGCATTAACAGATTCCTTCCGAGTAATGAGATCATCGAAGATATTGGAATGATAGGCGCAGGAAAGCGATCCAGTTTTAAAGGCCACTAATGCCCCCTCTATTCACTCATTTGATCACCATAAATTGCCAGGGCACATAGTTGTAACTGGAATGAGGCAATATTTTTCCTTTTCGGTAACTACTTTAAGCATACATTCCAGATATTTAAGATAATTCAGATGCAAGTGAATTACGTTTGTGAATTACTGTTGGTATTATTACCTAGCCGTATCGGCGATTTCAGTAGTATCGTTAGTAAAATTGAGTTGATTTCTATCAACAAATTAGTAGTGATTGAAGCAAATCTCACCCTTGAAATCAATTTGCATCTGGTAGTTCGGGTAAGTGAGAGCATTTAACTCCTTCGTGTCCAGGCCATTGACGTCGTGATGCAAGGAGTTCGTAGAGCCGTCCCTCGAATTATCTGATGGTGCTTCCACGTGCAGTGTCTTGGAAACCGAGTTCCTCATCTTGACTGGCATATCCTCCACCTCTGCCCTCCCTTCTGTTGCACTTTCCGAAGGCCTCCGCGCCATCATTGGGTTATCTTCCATGTGAGTCGATGGAAGACCGTCTAGTTTCCCCTTTGATGGTGTCACTTGATCTGCTGAATGGCAAGGCAAACAAAGGATGCGAGAAATCATGCACCACATCTTTTACAATCGTGCTGGTGTACTGTCAGCTACACAGTCTTCCATGATCCAATCCCCATCGCAGTGCTCTGGGATTCTGTTAATTATTCCAGTCCTTCCACACGCTAGTAAGTAAGTCTATTCGGACGCCAAACTAGAGGCAGCTTTGGCGAGCCCAGCGTAGACTATCAGTTTGACTTTTGTCCATTATTCCAATTCTAGGAAGTAGCGAAATGAGACCCAACGCAAACGATTCAAAGGTGTCAGTTACGGAGCTGTTCTGGATTTTAATGAAAAGAGTACGCGGGCCCCTCACTCTCCCCAATTTGCACCAACGTTACAGAGAAATGGACGCCTCCATGTCCCAGCCCTTCCATTCAAAGATTTGAGCATTGTGCCCGTGCTATGAAATACTGAAAATAGTTTAAAGAGAAGAGCGAACAGGACTGAAACGCCAATGAAGCAGAGAGGAGGAGGAGGGAGGGGGGGGGCAGCGCCTAGGTTTATATTACTTATCGTGTTAAGTGGCTCGGCTATTCGGCAAATATCTTAATAAAGAACGATCAACCTACGAGATGTGTTGGAGCGTTAGTTGACAAAACCTACAAGTCATGATCATTGTATTTTGAAGTGTTCCCACGGTGACGAAAAATCATCTTTGATGTCGCGTCTAACCTGCCTGATTACTGAGGAGGAAAACCAACTAAGACAAGTGTCTGAGACAACGTTTAAAAAAGGAAATGATGTGATATTTGTTTCAACTTTGTAAACTGCCAATTGAGTCCCTCCAGTCCTCCAAGTTTTGACGTCAAGCTGATGACATGCTATCTTCAGTGACTAATCCAGACATCAAATCATATTCATCGAACCGTAGTAACATAGTGGCATAAAATATTTCAGATAAAAGCTAAAAAGGCGTCGTAGTAATTGCTTACTTGAGCCTCGATGATTGGCATGACAAGAGGGTACCTTTGGAATCTGTAAGAAGAATAGGAAGAATTATGCAGGCAAGCGATCCTACAGGAGGCTTGTGCAGGCTAATCAAGAGCCAAAATAACAGGCAGCATGTGTTCCATATGCTTCACTTGAACTGACTGTCTGCAGGCACAGTCGTCTGGAGGTGGTGTGCAAGGGCAGGGCGATGGAATACAAAGATGAGTCAAGCTAAAAACTATAGATGTGCGCATTATCACTCCAATGGAGGTACAGAGAAGCACTGGCATTGGTTCAATTTAAACAGGGCATTCTGGCCTCTCACTGTTTATCATTTACTAAAACTCATGCATGAAACCTCTATTTATGAATCGCTGAAATGCCAATTCAGCATATTATCTTCATGTTGCTCTCACGAATGGTCTCAATTCACTCGTATACTGTTGTAATAGCCGACACAGCATAGTAACTACGAGAAGCACTTGGGTCGGTGTTTGAAAGAAGACGGCAAGTACAGTCACCTGGAATTCGACGACCTATGTCGAAGCCCTCACAACATTATTTTTTGAGAATTTTGCTCCATGCAGCCGACTTTGAAAGCATGCTATGGTGAGAAATAATACCGAACCATTCTTGACCAATAATGTAAGCAATCATACAACCACGCATTTCAAGCACAGCAGGATCAGTGTTAGCTGCTCAAGTTGAAGCAGCACCAAAGGAAGTTTGTAAAAACCACAGCTATCCTACCGCCGAGGCACAAGCATCGGCCTTGAGATAGTCAGCCGCAGAGAGGATAGGCTTATAGTCAGCTGGTTTGAGGGAACCCCGATGCTCCTGTCGTTCCACCCCCACCTCTCCAGTCTCTTCTTCATCCCCTTGCGACTCTACTTTGCTCCATTTGGCCTTCTCAATTTGATCAAAGTACTCCATCAACCACTGGGCCACCGGCGCGCCGTGATTAAACAACTCCTGTGCCCTATCTGGTTTCACTGAGTCCAATGAAGTGTAGACCTGTGTTACTGTCGTCGAAGCCTCATCGGCTCCCTCCCCTCCCTCTTCACCTCCTTCTCTTCCACTACTACCACCGCCGCCGCTCTCCACTCCAATACCAGAAGATTTCTTTTGAAGAGGACAGAATTCAGGTGGTTGGTCTCCAAAACTCATACGTCGTGAGATGGGTGTGGTGACACTAGGGGGTGAAGAGATACCATTCCGACAGCGCCATTTCACTGGGGAACCCGGAGTTGTTGCCGAAGAGTGTCTTGATTTTTCTACTTTTGATGATGGTGGTGAGTTCAGTGGCGGCGATGACTTCTGACTGGCTAAGGGAGTAGCAACAGCCAGATCAAGCGTAGAGTGAGATGTAGAAACTTCTGATTCACCTGTTGTTGCAACACCATCGTCATCCAGGTCGACAGAACCAGTGAACCACGATAGACTTTGTGGATTTCCAGAAGTTGCTGGTTTTATTGCCGAAGACTCTAGTGAGGAGGTGACAGTGAATCTGCCATGCGTCTGTGATAAATGCTCTGAGGTGGGTCTCGATGAAGGCTGAGAAGCATTTCCTCCATCCGAATTAAGTGCGCGTTGAAGGGGTTTGCGCAGTGTGGTAAGAGTTTTTTCATGCCACGTCGAGTTGCCCTCACTTTGTAGGAGAGATGGTGTGACGACATGCTCTACCATAGGCCCTGTACTCACGGAACGCTCAGAACCACGTTTGAAGTTGATCTGATGTCGACGATGCACCTTTCGCATGTTATCCAGCCACAACTCTTGCATTCTTGATCGGTGCCCGATCACCGCATCCTGATTCACGACATCGGCGTAACAGAGACCGGACACACTTTCTTTGGGGCGGTAGATGGCAGAGGTTTGTCGCGAGAATCGTTGGCTTTTCCGGTGCTTTTCGTAGCGCGATTTACTAGAGACCTTGCCGACGGCAGAGGTGGTGTTAGTAGTAGTGGTAGCAAGGGGTTCAGAAATCCTGCCAACTTCTTGAAGATCAGAGGGGAGTGAACGATCAATCGAGAGGCTGTGACAGCTGGTCACCGTCGCCTTGCCTGTGAACTGATCGTGGGCGGAGAAGACGATTTTGCGAGAGGAGAGTGCAGGGGGTGAGTGGATTGGGGTTACGTCGACACCGGCATGCTCACTTGCCGAGTCAAAACTCGTCTCAGCAAGGGAGGTGGAGCTACTAAGCAGGCTGGTTTGCGAACAACAACCGTTCTGGTTCCATGCGTGGAAGTTAGCGGTATGAGTGCAAATGTTTGAACAAACAATGGAGAAAGAGGATGTTAAATCAAGTAAAGCAAAGCAGAACATGCAATTTCAGTAAGTTTTTTTAAATAGGGGGAGGAGGAGAAATGATGGAGGAAAGGGAGGGAGGGGGGGAGGGAGGGAGGAGAAAGAGAAAAAGGAAAAGTGATTAATTTCGAGGGAGATTAATATTCTTAGTAGGTTACACAGACTCTGTTTAAGTGGTTCTATGCTGGTTTGATTTTACGCGAAAAAAAACTGACAATTAATTGAAAAATGTGTGTTAAAAGTGGCCTTTAAAGTAACAATCACTTGGGCGGCAGTTAAAAACACGAAATCTCCAACAAATAACCAGTTAATACATTCGCTTGTCAGGATGTTGGAGGAGAATGTAACGTAATCCAGAATATCGGGAATGTATTTCACTGGTTTGAACTTAGCCATATCCGTCACATATACGTGACGCCGGTAGTGATTGCATTAATGCTGAAGAACACAAAGCAAATATACATCTCTTCGCCATCTATATCAGACTCCATTCAAATTGCCTTCTTTTTGCCACGAAAAAGTAGCACAGACCAATTTCTCAATGCTCCCATTTTGGTCAGTTGATTAATGATGTGGAATCCTTCAAAAGTGATTGGTCAAGAGGAGCAAAATCATTTCCCTGCTATTCCACAATTATATTGGTCCATGATATTGAAGGATTAAAATTAACAAAACATGATGCAGAGAGAAATACGGTTTTGATGCACTGGGGAACGGTGATAGGAAAAGTGAAATCGTTTGAACATCACAATTTTCGAGGATACTAGAACGAAGGTTCGAACTTAAAAACTACCTTCTTGATAAAAACGAAGTATTGAAAAGTCAGATTTCTTGATATCAAACAAGCTAACATAAAAATTGAGCGTAGGTATTGTAGGGTGACAATGTCAAGTGACCCAACAAGCAGCCCTATTCAGCAGCCGTAAATTACGCCAACTCACAAAGTTGATAGACTTTTTTGAAAAAGACACACAAAACTGAAGATCTAGAATGCATAGACCTAGTTCGCAAATAATTCATCCACTTTGTGATGAAAGTTGTAGAGTGACGAATTTTCGGTGGAGAATTAGACTCCAGTTTGACGTAAAATTATCACCATGTGGTAAATTTTGACCATATCTTAATACAAGAAAAGGCCAAACAATGAGAGGAGACTAACCTCCCGTCGACCGGGTCTGAAACCAGAGCCAGCAGGCAAATCTCGACAGAGGGCATGCGCTCCAGGACTGAAGTGCAATTCCACATGGAATTTCTTCTCGGTTTTAGGTTCCTACAGAAGGAGAAGGAGAAAGACAGTTACTTTCTAGCACTTTCGTTATTCCTTACATTTAGCAAATGATCACATAAGGGCACTCGTAACATTCAAGCTAGAGTACTAGGTGTCTCTTCCGGTTATATTTAAAAATAAAATTCAGAGGTCAGTTATAATCGGGAGTCTTTCTTCGCGTCAAATACGGTACACACCCTGCTGATAATGAAGTAAAGGGGGCGAAGAAGGAGAAAATTAATTGATTGACCACTTTGGATTGACATTAAGTCCCACTTTTTGCGAAGTGTGTTGAAAGTTGATACATATAACTCCTATAAAATGTTTTCAACAACTCGAGGGTGTTCAAGCAAATGTAACCACATGACACTACGGGGATGAATAATTGCCTGTTGCCTGATGTGCTTGAATGCAATAAAGTTCGGAAGTAGGAATGGAGCAAGGACCATCCACTCGCCATCTTGTCAAAGCGAGTGAAGAGGTTCGAGTGAACACTCTTGTTTAAAAGCTTTTGAGTTGAAATTAATGGCGAAAGAGGAAGTTGTTAAATTGCTGAATTATTTATTACCGTCGAAGGAGTGGGCGACTTCTTAAAAATTTAAGGTACTCTTGCAGTCAATGTGGAAAGCCATCGCACTTTCACACAAAAAAGATGAGAAGACTTGTTATATTTTAAGGGTTTTTAAATAGATAAAAGATGAGGCTTAATTTGAAAGTGAAACGTGTCTTCATTTCCTATTAACAATAGAAAAAGGTGAAGAAAATACTTGATCGGACCCCCCTATGACAGAAAAAGTGTGAGTCACACAGAAATGGAGTGGTAAAATAAACCTTTATATAGATTGATCATATTACTGACCCATATAATGATAAGATAAGAGATAACAACGCGAAGGTAGCTTCAAGTATAAGGCAATGCGCCAATACATCAATGTGGAACTCTTTGCTGTATTCCACCTGTCCTGAAGCTTCATCATGACAGGTGGATGAAAGGAATCGGATTTAATAGGATTCTGATAAAAATGTAGAACTAGACTCCTCATCAAATTTAACGTATAGCAATTGGAAAAGGTATGAAATACATAACTGAATCAGAAATGGATGGATAGGTAGATGCGAGGTGGAAGGATGGATGCTCAATTATTCAAGGATGCATCAAATAAACTTTAGAAGTCTATTCCTATGCTGTTATTGACCCTATAATTCCAGATCGAGTTATAAAGGTTGACTTTCAGTAGTATTTTTAAATGAGTGATGGAACAACTGATTTACATGTACATCAAGTGGGAAAGGAAGGTCTTGAAAGCTAATGGAACTAATTGGACCATGCCCGTACTGACTAACAAATGTTTTTAGCCTTTCACAAGATTTCATCAGAAAATACTGTGATTCAAAATGAAAAAGTGTAGTAAAGGACAAATGAAGTTATAAGAGGGGAGTTAATCCATTCAGATGTGACTAAATGTAGGATGCTCAAAATAACCCATTTGGAGAATGCAGATGTTCATGGATCAGCTGGTGGAAAAAAAGCACAAGATGACCCTCTAGCATAGAATCTGCAGAAATCATTTGTCAAGTGCATTACAATAAAAGATGGTACATGAGCTTTACATTGAAAATGCAGACAAGCTTTAACCTATTCGCTGCCAGCATAACAAACATCGTGACGCGTCGATTATCTGGACGTGGAGTCACAGACATGTAACATGGCTTGTGTCATACAGATGTCACCATGGCGCGCATGGCACAAGTGCACCAAATCGCTAACGGTTGGGTGGAGTTTAAAACTACAGCAGAAATAATGAGAAATCTGAGCATTGGAGGTCGATCACGTTGATTGACAGTCGACGAGGACGCATTGTTGTTGCGCCTCCCCTCTGCAATAAAATCCTTTGAAGTGATCAGTAACATCCACCTGACACGCACGCCCAGCTAAACTCAAGCCTTTCAAGAATTGGAGCATGAGTGGATCAAACAATCATATTTTCGAAAATGGCTGTTTCTTATTCTCATAGTGATGAAGAAGAATTTGTACTCCCAAAACGCATCCTCTGGGTACTACAGCCTCTCCTCTTCGATATGGTTGACGTGTGAATTTTGCAGCAATCTTCACATCAAGATAATGAATAATTAAACTGCGAGGGCAATCAGTCGGTATAACAAAAGTGATCCTGTGATCTACATCAACAAGACCAAATACGACCCTCCTGCAGAAGGCACTTTGTCGAAATGTCATACCAATCCTGGAGAGGTCATATTTAGCCTACTTTAAATGCACCTTGGGTTAGTAAGATCATAAAACTGAGTGGAGAAGAATAAAAGTACAGTGGAAACGAATTTCTCCCAAAATTAGAAGGACGACACAAAATGCTTAACATTAAAGATGTCAAAACTGAGACCGGATGATGGCTTTTTTGAACAGACACAAACAACTTCCATTGAATTGAAAGTTTACCACTCTGGTCAAGTAGTATCGGGAATGGAGTACATCGTGCATCCATGTGTGTGACCAATGTGGGAGAATAATCACAAGAGGCTTGCAGAGCCTCTCGAGGTGATTCGCCCTCCGCAACGTTGTTTCATAGCCTTACATACACCATCAACACTACACTTATGAGAATACTCTCGCCGTCCTGAAGACTTATGGTAAAGCTACCACCAGAGGCCTGCCCCTTATGTCGGATTTAGAGACAACACGAACGCTGAAATAACAGTGCTGTCTTTTCTCAGTCAACAGTTGATACAGAAGTCCCACGTTTTATATTGTTCCGCACGCGAGTCCTTCCAATTAGCTGCTGTTCAGATTAACAGCAGGAGGAATGAGAAGTGCTGAAGTCAATCTTAAAACGTCGAATGCGAATACGAGTGAAAACAGTGAGCTAGCAGATTTCGTCGGGATGTATAAACAAATAATGCGATGACGTGAATTCGTCTTGGTTACCCTTTATTACAGGTGTGAAAAAGGGTGGATATTAAATTGCATAACTAATTCTTAGACTGTGTATTATCAACTCCACAACTTGGAAGATAAAAAAGGTTAAAAAAGTAGTATCAACGTTGTACTGACCACAGTAGGATCCTCGTAGATCATAATGACTACTTGGGAGAGGTAGTTGAGCTCAGGTACAGTGCTCACATAGTCCATCGCTCGCTTCCACTGCTCATCCGTGGCCGCATCTGCCAGACCGCCGTGCTCCAGACACGTCAGGATGGAATGAAGGTGACTCTCGCTCGTAAAGTACAACCGGGTACGCACAAAACGCTCTGGTGACGCGACACCCTTTGAATAGCTGCGTGGGAAAGATGATGAGGATGAGTAAAAACCTACAGCCGTCCTTCCTACTATAGGAATGACGAATTAGTAACCTGGACATCGGGTTGAAAGCCTCAATTCCATTCGACAGCTTGGTGAATGTGTGATAATTTAGAGGTAGAAAAAGAAACTCTGCCAAACCACGTGATGCTTCAGTCTGACATTTGGTGAAAGGAACCTAACATGAATGGAAAAAGAACTAGTCTTTTCCGTCATATTAACCATCAAGCACGAAGATGATCGGATTGCATCGCTCGAGGTGAATATAAAATAAGGCCATACGACCTCAGCCAAAAAAATCTCAAGTTGAAATAAGTAGGCCCACCTATCAAGTGCATACAGAACTGATAAATGTGCCAAACAAGGTGTCGGAAAGTCATCTGGGAACGCGTTGTGGCTACTCACTTTACAATACATGATATATATTTAGATGTCGCAGACGGTTGTCAAACCCTAGATCATAAGATTAGCGTAAGGCATGCTTTTGAGTTGCAACAGGACTCGTCTCCTTTGTAAACATCCTACTTGGTCAAGAGTAGATTTTTCAAAAACTTATTCCCCACTCATAAAATCCCTCTTTGATGGAAACCAAGAGATGGCTTCCTTAAAGTCATCACTTTGAGGAATAGTATCAGGGGAATTGGGAGAATGGTGACAAAGTTGGAGTAGTATCATCCTCCCCTCTCCCATCCCACCTAAAATCGGGTGGTGTAAGGTCTTGCATCACCTTATACACCTTCCTCTCGTATCACATGGCGCTGGGTAGACGGATCTAAGCCGAAATCGGTGTTGTTTGACCTCCAGCAAGAAAACGATTTTGTCCATAGTGCACCGCATAAAGCACAGTGGGGATGATGTGGTGCATACTTTAAGTGTAGAGATGACCTGTAAAATGTCCATTTTCCTGGGGAAAGTTGCAATGCAATTTCCGCTTCCTATCACAGAAAGTAGGTCAGCGAACAATCTACAGTGGAGAGGAGAGGAAGGAAAGGACAGACTGGCAGTCCTTCAAGTTTATTGTCATCTGTTTCTGTATGAGGCATCCATTTGGCTAGGAGCCTCCACATCAAGTATTTCCTCTTTATTGTAATGCATCCATATTTGAATGATTCATAATCAAAATCAAATTGTTTGAGCTATTTCAAAGTGGTAACTTCTGCTTCCGCGTACCTCACACTTTCCAAATGGTATGGAACAAAGGTGGTGAGGAGCTAGTCTCTGTAGCATCTTTAAAAGCCAGCTAAAAACTCAATTCACAGTAGACAGGCTTCAAAATAAGTGAGAAGCACTAGAGAATGACACCGTCAGACTGCCGCGGGTAAAAAAACGCCAACATTTTATAACACCTCAAGGACCGCTACACCATAAACCGTACAAACTTGATACTATGAACGATCTTTTGTCCTTAAACAGCTAGCTTACCTCGAAAATACATTTCTGTCAACTTTGCACTCATTACTAAAAACATAATGTACATAGCCTTTTCAAATAAGGAGGTGATTTGCTGTTCATTTTAAAGAGTATTATCGGCTCAAAAATGTTGGAAAAACTGTCAAAGTAAATGAACACTGGAGACTCCTCCTGCCTGGCTGAATCAAAATACATCAATGAATTCATAAGACAGTGGTCAAATGTTGATCATAGACAGCTCCCACGAATACACCGTTATAATATCTCCTTACTTAATCTGCGTGTTCATTACGATAAAATGAAGTTGATCGGAGGGTGAATGGATGAGTACAGGACTGATGAAGAAACAGAGCAAAATGGAAGAAAATATTGTCCGACGACAGATGAATCGGCTATGCACAAATGGACCATTCCATAAGGAGCATACAATTCAAGGGTGAAGGGAGCTAGTATAGGTAGATTATATCCATAGTATCCTACAAAAATTCATAGATCAGTGAGAACTGGAATGAGGATTTGTGGATGAACACGAAGATAGATGGATGAACGAATAAGTAACTGCGTGAATTGACCAGGCCATGGATAGATGAATCCACGATGGATGAATAAATTCTGTGCCATTGGATGGGCAGATCAAGGATGGATAGATGGATGAACAGTTTCGTTAATGGACAGATAAGTGCAAAATGAGACTCACCCAGCATGTAGACGTGTACATTCGTCTACGTCAGTGTAACGAGCATCTGAGAGAATTTTACGCAAAAGAGGCGTACAAATGCGCTGACTTATCACTAGCTTCTCCTCCTTCGTGATGCCGTATTCCTATAAGAGCAAGAAACAAAAAAGACAGAAAATAAGATTAAAATGAAGAGACGCTTCACTCGCGAGTTTAGCTGACTCTAGGTAATACCCAATTAAAAGTGGGGCTTATCCGACTGGAGGAGTTGTTAACAATAGCTGTCTTTAGTAAATCGACAGGGCAGTATGGAAGATGAGGCTGGGGCAGTACCTTCCTTCTCTCAATTCCAAGTAAAATGCAGGTCTTGCCATAGATAAATCTCGCGGCAGTATAGTCTACGAAATCTCGCATCATCTTGTAAGAAGACAACTTTCTCCCTCTGATTCACCAGTGCTAGTTATTTCTCAAGAAGAAATTCCTCTTTTACATCCTCAAATTGTATTAAGTGGATTAATGTAAACTGGGATTGTTCTCTCGCCTTCAGCAAGTAAACACAAATGCGCACACACTAAGCAAGCATAGTTCTGTGGAGATAAAGTGGTGCGTACATTGGAAGTATGAGGTGGGTAGTGAGAGGATTGCATACTTGTTTATCACTACAAGTCAGTCAGTCATTCATCGACCTAAAAGCACAGGGTTTTATAATACATGTGAAAGAAGTGAAGGATAAAATGATTGCTTTTGAAGTCTATGGTTATTAGCTCCTGCTGCACGTGGATAGATTTCACGACTTTTCCCTCCCAATTCACATAAATGCAAACCAATTGTTTCCTCACTCATACAAGCATAGCAAAATTTTTATTCGACTGGCTAATCTCAAGTGCAATTCTTTGTTATTAGCAAAAGTGGACAATTTCTCCTCCCTAACCCAATGCATTACGAGAATTGAGGATACATTCCGCTGTAAAACAAATTTGACTAGGACAGGCCAGCTTCCGTGCCATCTTTCAAACTGGGTCAATCAGACTGGCTCAAATCACACGCATCAGGTAAGTTTAACTAACAGTTAATGATGTGAAAGTAGCAGAGAGCACAAAGGGAGTCCAGTACCGATAGGTTGACTTTTGCCCATACCTAGGATTGATGCAATGCAAACCAATGCGCACATTTTACAAGTGCCTACAAGTTAAAGCAAGTCACTGATTGCAGCGACTTTACACCACAGCCCACATGAGTTTTTTCAGTTGCCTTATAATCACGCAGAATTAAAAAAGATGGTACACAAATGGAAGGAATCTATGACGATAAAATGATAAAACTGACCTATATAACGTTTTTTGTTACAGGTATTGTACTTTTCAGACAAATTCATCTACGAAATGGGCTATTTCTTACTTTGGAGCACTGCCCATCAATATTCTATACTTAGTAGAAGACTAATCAGTGGGAGCCCTACAAATGAGGCTCAAATTAAGGTGGAGGAGGCTGCAGAGAGGAAAATGGCCAAATTTACAAACGGCTACTTATACCCTTAGTAGTCCAGCCTCCTAGATTTCTACACTCCACTATCTCTTCAAGGGCAGCAGTTAGACATGTCCAACACCTTATATCACTCGCAAAGAAGACTTGTGACTGAATGAATCTACTATTTAATGAAAGAAACATATGGTATGGACATGAGACTTATGACAAAAGAGTCACGACAACCGAATCAATTTTTCTAGGTCCCGACCCGTGATCGGTAGCAGAGAGAGATCTTGTCCTTAAAGAGGCGAAATTGTCCATAAAGGCATTACCCAAATAGACACCAAGACAGCAGCAAAATGTCAAAAAGTGGGAAAACTAAAGCCAGAAAATACAATTGCCTTCAATCCCAGGCAATGCTTCAAAAGTACTGTATGAATATATCCAGTCCACTAACAGACGGCACTACTATTAGATCAGGGAACTTCGTTTACAAAAATTCATCACGTGATCCTTTTTCTCACCGCATTTTAGCAACTTGTGCATATTTTAACGATAAAGCGAAAGATAAATAGGTCTACTGGAAGATAGAAGGTGGCCCTTACCTGCGGAACGACAATATCAGCAAGCGCCCGTGCCAGGCTGAAGAAATCCAACATCTCTGACTCAATTAAAATGCCAGGATTGTGTTGAATATCATACTTGATATTATCATAAATGTCCGGCAGCTTTGAGACATCGTAATCCCCATTGTGGGAACGGAAGTCCTTCACCAACTTGCCCCACCGCCGTAGCAACAAGTCCCAGGACTCATTATGATAGAGGTTTATCTTCTCCCGCTCCCGTAGATTTGCTGTTAGCATTGCGACGCGGTTTGCCAGTCGCTGGACGTAGCCAAATAGTTTGGCACAGGCTTCTGTCGGATTGCCTACATAATCCATGGCATTGAGGAGAGATTTAGCTCCCGTAGGAGCTAGCGCCTGCCGATGCTCCTCACCCCATACGCCTTTGTAGGACATAACTTTCTTAATCCGCTTTTTCACCATCTGTTGGTACTGATGGCAATCGTTGTCATTGTCCAACAGTCCGTTGGTATTAGCACTCTTTACCATCTGCACCAGAATAGGGGGCAATTCCCCTTCCAGGGCGAGAAAGCCCTTGGCGAAAGCAGCAGCAGTCATTTGGACACGACCTTCGTCGGAGGCGTAGATTTTCAGATCGTGACGGTAGGTGGAATGCAGTCGAAGAAGTCCGAGGCCAGGGTTCTTGCCATAATTGCCGTCCCCGCCGGGGTAGATACAACGAAAGGCGCGGCCCAATTGCTCCGCTTGCTGCCGACCAGCTGCGGTGAGCTCACCGCCCCATTTGACCACTAGGAGGATGCAAGGCTCGCTATCACCTGCAGTGCCAGTGGCAGTGGAGGTCGACTGGCCACCTTCAAGGACACCACTGACTTCGCCACTCCCTTTTTCGGTGTTGGAATTAGCAGTAGTGCTTGTCGCAGCGCTAGATGCTGAGCTCTTATCGTCTGCTCCATTCTTGTCTGCAACACAAAACCAACTTTTACACCATCTTCAAAACACTTGAGCTTTCAAACTTCAACCGATGAGATCTCGCTGCTGAGAACCTGTTGGTAGGTGTGTTAAGAAACTCAAACTAAGTTATTGGATAAAAGCGTTTTCAGAAAAAAAAGAGTAAGTTAATGTTGGTACATCCCAAAGTAGTGCTGTGTAATAAGCGTTTCCCAGGGCGAGGTCCCGTTGTTATTCTTCCGGGACAATTTTATTTTTTTTGCTTGGTATGCATTAATGATTATGGCACAGCAGATGTTTCAGACGAATACTGAAGACAAATAGCATGTAAAATTTTTTACTAAACTGGGAATTTTAGCGTAGCATTCAAGTTTGAGAAAAAAGTACTGTTAGACTATCATCTAAATGCATTACGGAGCGACTAAAGTGTGGTAACCATTTTTCCCCTAATGGAATAAAAAGGTAAAGCGCTAGTGCTACCGTGTTTTCCCCGAAACTTAGTTAGATACCTCGATGCTAATGGGCTCAGGTCGGGTAGATATAAAGGCAAAAATGGTGGCTCATTTGGTGCTCCATGAGTTTGAGTATTTCGACTGCTTGTATTCACCCCGATCGTGTAAAGACGAAATAGAAAGCTATGCGGTGAAAATGACAAATTAATTGTCTAGACAGTTTAATGCATAACAGGAAAGTCACGAAATGCTTTGCGTGTCGTGAACGCGTAAAGGCTATTGGCGCGATTGATGCCTCAACCATTGCTAGGGCAAGGATGACATTCACTGTGGATGATATCTGAATCTGTGGAGTCAAGCCACCCACTGATCTCAGGTAATTACCCTAACTTCAAGTTCTGCATCTATGATAGAACTTAGGACAACTGAGCAGTGGGAATAAAAACATGGAGGGCCGTCAGGGAGCTTATATATGCATTTCGGGCCCAAGAGACAATCAGCAAATAAATCGCCACAATGAGGCTAGCTAGTGCGACCTAATGGAAAAGCTCTATCAAAGTGTCAAAAGTCCACTTTTGGACTTCATTTGTCGCGATGGTAAATAAAATCGGGTAACCTTCGTTCTTTGCCCTCAACTTGACTCCAATACACAAAAACACCACTACGACAGCCGACGGCGTTCAAGACAAGACGGCGAGTTATACTATCGAAGTAAGACGAGAGTTGCAGCTAATCTGCGAATCCGCTTCCATGACGATAGTGTGAAGCTTCACTCCGAGCCCCTCCATATGCATATTGATAAAGTTCCCTCAGAGCCTACAAAAGGTGACGTCTTCAGTGACTACAATGCCACATCACCAAAGCCTCGGATAAACGATTAGTACCAAAGGGCAGTCAAACTCTATGATGGACACATTTTAGTTATAAACTACTCCTGGTAAATGGCGATATTTTAAGTTTTAATCTTTACGAAAATAGAAAACAACTAATCTCCCTTCGAAATTTATATGAAATGGAACCAACGCTTGTTTCGTAGACGCCTGGATCATTTGCCTCACGATAAAAAAACATAGCTGAAAACTACTTCGCATCTGTCGTACACGCGATGACAATGATCGGTAGAATTTCTAAAAAAAGAAATTGCGAAAATTGTACTATCCACTAGCACTGCAAACCAGGAAGATAATTTGTGAAAAGCACTGTTTGTTAAACCGATAGAAAGGTGATAAACCGCAGCACGCAAGAAGTCACTACGGGAGTTGTACCAGGGGCATAAAACAAGTTCAAAGGTCACCCGCATGTACTTTTGGCACGGTGTTTCGTCATGACTGGAACCGTTGGAGAAAATGATGCGTTGAAAGTCTGATTGATGTCGAGTTACTGGCCAAGGTTTTGCTTAATTCGAACTGATACCACCTACATATCCACATTGGTGTCGTAACAATGGTGTTAATCAAACCTTGCTATCACGCATGATTTGAGGTGGATGCATGTGTCACGCAGACAACAGTTGTTTTAAGCTTAAAAATGCCAAAAAACTCGAGCTCAAATCAGGTGACTCAATTGTGATTAAGCTTGATAGTCGTTTGTTGCATGTCAACAAGCCACGGTTGTATGCATACTTTAACCACACCCCCATGAGGTGGCGCAAGTAACTTTTATCTACTAACACGCGAGTTATCTGTAGTTTTACTACGTTTGAGGTGAATGTAACAGTTATGAAGATAAATGCCACATTATGGCACATGTCATGAGCCAGTCCGCAAACCGTTAATCGGTGATAGCGCGAGCGTGCATAGAACAGGGTGTGACAATTAACGAAGTTGCTTGTATCACGAAGACATAAAGCCTCGACCCGCAGAAAGCTATTTCCATAGTAAGGTGGTAGGACTCTCGGCGGTAAGATATTTGAAGGGGTGTGCGTGTTTACAAAAACGATCGTGCATCTGTCAGTGATGATCCTAGTCATGATGCTTCTCTGACTCAGAGCACGGCAGTCAATTCCATCCTTATTTAGTGAAATTAATCAAGAGACGAAAGCAGTGTACGCAACACAATTAGTCACGAACATATGCCAAAAAGGGGCGGATTACAGCACCGATGGTGAAGTGAATCGGACTTTCCCAAAGTAGCTCAGCCGTGCTGAAAAACCTTTCTTTAACGTAGCTGGTTTGTAAGAATTAGCAAGGAAGGACTGTGTTGAAAAATAAATACTGTTTAACTTTAGTGCTCTCCACACAGGCTGCCAGTCACTTCAAGACCCATCTGCCCTATGACGTCTTCAGGGTTAGTGACAGCGCGGTGGTAGCTTTCGCTGATGCATCAAAGGCGCCTTAAATCTGAATGAGTTAGTTAATTACCAAGCGAAAACTCCGCAAAAGAAAAGTCTTTATTGTGTTTGGTCGAAGGAGCGGGGACTCATGGTAGAGAGCACATGAAATTCAAAGCGAGCTTTGGCAGTCAATCTAACTTCCAGTTCTATACTACTGAGTGAGTTTGGACTCGAACGGAGTTAAAGCTGTTCATAGAGAAACTATTTACAATGTGGAGTGGGGGTGAAGGCTAAAAACTGACACCTCCCCATGTCACAAGGACTGGAGAGAAAATACCAAATGGGTGCTTGACTAAAAAGGGTAAAGGAGGGAACAAAATTAAGATTAATCATCTTGGATTCGCCAAATGTTTACATTCTATTGAAAACCTTGCATATGTCCAAATATTTGCTGTAGAACGTCATTTAGTCTTATACAACTTGACCTCAACGTCTAATAGTAAACCTGCTAAGTTTGAACGACTCATGAGATCGAGAGACAACGACACTCAAACACATTACCAGAGAAAGTGTGACATTTTGCATAAAATGAACTAATTGAACGTCCCTGTAACGACCGACCCTACATATTCTGTACCAGAAAGGGCAAGTAAAGAGAGCACGACTAGAAGTGCGCTGGACTTTGAAGGATTAAAAGTTTTAAACGTGAAGGTAGAAAAGAAAGACAAAACCAAATTCATCCCTTACTGCCATCCTTCTTTTTGCCTGTATCACTCTGACGTCCATTGGGTTGATACTTGAGCTGAATCTTGCGATTGATGCCACTGAAGGAGCCGTACATCTCCAAGACGTATCTAAATAGGTGAAGGGAAGACACAAGTCGGTAGATGTTGTGCCCAGCATGTGAGCGAGTTAATCCAGAAACGCAGACCCAGGTAAACCCACTAATTTACATTAACACTACCCAAATAAAGCTGCAGTTCTTGAAAGTTCACTCAACGAATCTGTACATTACAGAAGTGTATGGGACTGCAAATAGTACATCCAAACCTGATTTTAAAAAGCTGGATTTATAAGTAATAAAGCATTATCAAGCATAGCTGATTGACGATCTATCAATGTTCCCCAAACCCATTTTCAAAGAAGCCGAGTCTCGTCAAATTTCTTTTATCTCGGCAGCAAAGCGTGCTGTCATTCGAGACGAGTAGGTCACATCAAGGAGAAAAAATCTATTTTTGATACGAATGAAGAATAATGTGATGTTAATGGCAGCAAAATTCGGTAGCGAATCATGCGAGCAATGAAACATTTTGTTAGGCCTATATCAAGTAGGAAAGGAAAGTCGTGAAGGCTGATGGACACAATTGAGTCTCATTAACATGAAGTACCAGGTGACAAATAAGCCGGAAAGACCATCGGCCTTTTTTTTACTTCCTTTCTAAACGTCCTAAAAGAAGCCGTGGACAGATTGTTTGCCCACTGACTGACTTGTGGTGGGAAACGGCTTTAGTTTTCCAGCAAGAGAAAATAGCGTTAGTTACTCTCAAACGATTCACGCATGACCGATCCCACACTCCAGAGACACCTACCACATGAATCTCACAAGACAGATTGCTTTGCGTGCGTGTGTGATGCACTGTAGATGCAATTATTCAGCAAGATTTATTCTCTTGCTGAAGACTAAACAGCAAGACAATGAGATACACAACTCGAAAGGCAGGCAAGAAAAATTCCTTCTTGGAGAACGACCAAGACTATAAATCGTGATGGCATGCACTATAGGACTGCAAAAATGTATCCATGAAATACACGCTTAAGGGTGGTAAGGCAAAACCACCCCTGATCTTCTTCTCCTCTAAATTTCCATTACACTTCCCCGAGTTATAATCGACCTTCCTTCCCATTGGGCAACCACATGGGGAATGGTTGGAAAATGAGAGATCAAAATGTAAATATCTAGGGTTAGACCTTAGTGCAGCTTCCAAAGACAAGATGTGCTAAGAAGGTGGAAGTGTCGACAACCTTTGATGATAGATTGCAATGGCGATGGCAAAACTGCCACGTGTAGATTGGCACCGAATATGCAATAGTTTATCCGCAAAATAATGCCAAATTAAATTCATTTGATCTTGTATTAAAAAGGTGAAAAGTTGAAGAGGTTTAACCATCTAAGTACGATCATAAAGCTACTTCATGCAAACCGGTATGATATGTGTGCCAGATAACTACAATAATGTGCAACTTTTAGCACCATGAGACGGTTTCTAGCTCGGAAAATTCTATAAAAAAAACTACCAAGTCACTTAAATTCCAATCCACCTTAATTTTGATGTCCAGCATTTGAGCACCTAACTGCCTATAACGTAAGCCTTCCCAGACTGGGCGTATAGTCAAATGTACAATTGTACTTTAATCACAGACTAATTTTACTCTGTATGCAGTAGAACACATTATTTTAACTATTATAAGTTTAACACATGAGGGAATAGTAATGGCGATGTCTGATATGTTTGAGTAGCAATAAAAGTGGGATGATTTCAAAACGGTAGAGGGAGCTCTTCAGAGCGCCTAGTCTGTACCCGATGAGCATCTCTAGCACCGATGATTGGTCTACGATACTGGTGGTGTAAATCTATGCTAATGTTGTACAGACCTCTGTGCATTAGCTATAGGAGTGCAACCATAACGTCTTCGGGGAGGCTAGGGAACTAGTGATAACAGAGGTAAACAAACTCACTCCTAAAGACCAACAATTGCGGTATTATTAACTGGGTTTTACACTTAAACGTTACAGAAGGGAGTTAAATGCCGTGATTGAATGAATCACAGAAGTCTATCAAAATTACGCCAACTTTGAGCCACTATCCTAAACTCGGGTCATTAGTTGATTAAAAGTGGTTAGCATCATGCAATTTACTAATGCAGTCTTTCTGCCTTTTGGGATGAAAATAATTTAAGCACAGGAGCATTTACCTGAGTTGCTCAAACTTGGCCTTCTTCTCTTCCAGTTCAGAGTTCTTCAGCTTCCCACTCTCTATGTCCTCGAGAATATTTCGCACAATATCAAGCACCTCCTGCAACTGTGTTGGTTTTTTCAATTTCAATTCCAGTGTCCTTCCTCCAGAATACTTGTTGAAGAGTTTAAAAAACCGATCATCCCTCACATCCATCTTCATCTTCTGTTTTGGCGTCCGGTCACCATGTCGGAAGACCGCGATGACACAACGCAACTCCATGATGGTTCCACAGGTCGTGGGGACGAGTGGAATATCGTCGTCTGGGCCAGGAGTGTTCCAAGGTCCTAAACCCGGTGGACAAAGACGTGGCGCAATCACACGAGTGATGAGGACTCCGAGGACGTGGCTGCAGTCGTCGTAATACTTGCGCGATGTCTTCACAAAGGAAAAACCGTTGACATCACAGACGTAGGACATGCCGTTGGCGCGGAGGAGATCAAAGCCGCAGATCTGCTGCTTTACTACCTTGGCCACCTTCTTAGCGATAATCTTCTCACGCGGCGTAAGGATCACAGGATAACGAATCTCCTTGCCTTCGCTGTCTCGCTCCACTTTACCGTCGAGGGCGGGCGATTTGCGAGCCTCAGCATGTGCGTAGTCATCGGCCACGGTGTACACCTACCGAAAACGGCATTAGCATTTGTGCATTCTCATTTATTCCACATAAGAAACCTGAACTTCAACTGTACTACCTCACTGAAATTTTGGACCTGACTAGTGTCTCCTTCAAAAAACGTGGTCACATTCCGCAATAGGTATCAACTGATCATCATCTAATCTAGCTCAGAAGAACTTAGGCAACTCCTATTTCCTAACAATATATTTGCAGTATAAGCTTTTCAATCTTAATATAGAAGCTCCAAATCAAGCACAGATCCATCAGTAATAATAGCAATGACTAAATTAGAGCTTCAATTATCCCTCCCCTTGCATTAATGTTCAAAGAGTGCGACAGCTATTGGTTCATATTTGCCGTAAACATTATCCCCCTTTTACCAACACCATGGGAACTTTGAGTCTAGTAAAAGAGGTAATTAGCTACCTCCCTAACTATAAACGTCATGCAACGAAGAATCTTTCATTAGTGTTAAAATCTGTCGCTTCTATTACAGAACTGGAACAAAATAACATGACTAAAAAACTTGTATGATCGCATTACACCATAGTCCCTTTTCTCACCGAGCTGAACCTCTCGACTGCAAAGTTTGAAGTATGATTGAGAGGGCACCCAAATTTAAGCAACTTCTCCCCAACAGATCACTTTATAGGATGTTCTAAGAGTGGAAAACATGGTAGACCTCTAGTTAACTTTCAGCTCCAGTATGGGAACTTCATACCTGACACAGACGATGAAATTGATCATTCCTAAATACCAGCAAATCTTCTATGTTTAAAAATTGATTTGAACCCCTGTCCATCCATTTATCAGCCTAAATGTTTCCCAAGATCTTGGAAATGAGGCAAAGTTAAAACCTCTATTTTAAAGTTACAAACACCTTTTCTGCAAAGATCCTAGGAGCAAAGATACCCCGCACTCAGACACTGGGAAGGTTACCAAGCTCAAAACCTAGGACTTTGTACTTTCGTATACAATCAGCATAAACCGGGTTTAAACAGCCATTGATTGCAATTATACAGCCCCATACTGTTGTTCACAGCAAACTAGGCATATGCATCTATAATAAAGCTATTCACAGCCGTAAAACATGTTCAGGAGCAAGCAGCGTACAAAAGTAAGTAGTATTACACATGAACGAAAACATTCACGAAAAGGCTAAGACAATATACATTATGTATATGCAGTGTATTCGTGCATAGGACCACTGGTTCATTATAAGCAGCGATGCACAAAAATAATAAAGTAAAATTATTTTTTTTTGCTGTATGAACAAATGATCTCATTATGGAACTTTGATTGCAGTGGATGAGTAGTAATACATCCGTAAAGGGATATCCATTTCAAACCTTTGCAGTGAGGTTTTGGCAGCATTATGGAAACAGATCAGCAGAACATAATCATAGCCAACTGAATGTATCACCAAAAAATGAGGTTTGAAAACATATCGATACGGTACTACTCGATCGAGGCATTGCGTCTTTCTTTTGTCAAATGGGCGGAGTCCCTACAAATATGAGCATCGAAACAGGCGAGGATGAAATAATCGTTTAGAAGTTGAATTTACATTTAGCCAGCCTTAAACGTTCAAAATGAGTTTCTCACAAAATTTGCCGTTTGATAATCACAAACGTTTGTGCTGTTCACAAATATGTTATACTCAGAACAAAAGCTAGCAGTGCGTTGCTTTAAAGTAGCGCCTTTCACCACTTTTCAAATTAGCTATTAAGTGTGATCAAGAAGACATTCCGTATTCACGCGGTAATACGCATGCATAAAAAGGCTAGTCTCAGCGTAGCACAACGTTCGAGCCTTTTTCTCTTTAGGGCTACATTCACCCCATTGGATATCGGCTTGGAACAATCATCAACTCTAAATCTAGATGCATTGAAGCAGTAAATGCATCGACCGTATTCTAGATTTATCAGGTAAGCTTGGAAATATACAGAGCAGCATACAGACGTGGATGATAATGCCATAATCACTGTAAAAAATGGTCACAAATTCTGTGGAAGTTGGTGTTCATTTGGCTCCGCGTAGGGATAGGAATGGTGATCCTTTAGATCCTTTCGAAAAGTGTGAAATACCAATGCTCCAAGACACAAATATCACTCCTATATTTCAACAAGTACAATTAAAGGTACACCTCTAATTCCTTACTCGAGCTGTCTTAGCTATTCCGAAATCCTTTTGTAACGAATACCCAAACAAAGGCACATTCTGTTTGACAGCCTCAACTAGTTTGTACAGGTGCAACAAAGTTGAACTTTGGCCCGTGGGTTATGTTGATAATAGAGGCTTTCCAAAGACAATCCTTCAAAAAGCTCGCCAAAAATTATGCAGTGAAAAAAGAGTGAACTCGACTCCAAAGTAAGTTTTACAGCAACTGCTTTTGCAAAATGAGGCGACATTCATACAAACGTGCATCATGCCTCAACCGTATTTGTGTATGCACGACACCAAAAATATTATTTCGCCCAGAACACAGAAATTTACACGTTTGTGAATCGCGACTAATCAAAGCCTTGCACAAAAAACAAAGGAATCTTTAAATATATCGAAACGTTTAGTTTGGATGTTACTAAACAGCTTACTTTGACATCAGTACCGTCAGTTGGCATAAATTCCTCATAGAGATAAGATCCTTCCGTACGGATTGTACTGATTTGGAAGTATTTACTGCTTCGATCGCCGACTTTGCGGAAAAGACGCTGACTACCACCCCCTGCACTGCTTGGAAAGTAGATGTATATGTTGTGATCCTCGGCATTCAAAGGTTTTTCAACAAATGGTTTGTGAAATATCTCACCATCTATCTGAAAACAAGAAAAGAACATAAAAAATATTCCCGGTTCAAATAGGTCCTACAGTATTCCGACCAGTTGGATGTAAAACTGGAATCTAAATGCACACTCACTTCAATAGCGTCATCGTGTTCGATAACATTGACGTGATTGCTAGGGTCCCCTCTTTCAACACAAGCGTAACGTGGGACTGGGATGCCCTCCATTTGTAAGCACTCGTAAACCTTTTTTCTGTCCATCAATACGTATTGAGCTTTTAGGTCATTCACCAAATAAGGCCTTCTTAACTCGGCGTAAGCAATTGCTTTCTGGAGGGGAAATCCGTCGGAGTAGAAGCTAATCAAGGCATCGCACAGGGGCCACGCTTCTATTGGTTGCCTTAAAATAACTTTTTCCTCGAAGACAATCACTTTGATATACTGAAATTTCTCTAAACGACGAAGAATCTCCTTCATCGGCTTTGATTTCGTTTTCTTCGCCATTGCACAAACACCAAGGATGATAAAAACTGACCCATCGTCACTCTGGTTTTCGACTATTGTCATTATGCGATAAAGTTATGAAAAAATGGCTAGAACGTAGACTAACTAGAACCAACCATCCGTAACGACGTGACTACCAAAGATACCATCTTAGCCCTTACAGGAAAACCACGGATCATATCAATAAGCCAATCGTTTTTCAGATACTCGTTAACGAATCAGTGTGCATTAAGGCTATACGGCGGCGGCCAAAGTGTTTAGCTGAACAAAGGCTATTGTCAAGGCTAAGTTACAAGTTAAAAATAGACTATTTAAAGTACATGTCATAAATTTTTTTTATTACAATAGTGTTTGTACATCCATTTTCTTTAGATTTAGTTATTGCGTGTTCAGCGTAAGTAGCCCACGCCCAAAATAAAATCCAGCATTGAGCAACAAGAGAATATTGCTGAAAGCCTTTTCTGCCGGTTTTGAAAAAAATTCAGCAACTTTTGGAACATTGGCTTCCAACGAAAAACTACCGCCCTTATTCTGCCAAAAAATCTCCGACCTCAAATAAGAGCCTAGTGGTACTTCAAATCTATTTGAGTTCTATCATGGTAATATCTATTTATCCATCTACAAATGTCAATATAAAAACTCCAAATTGAGAACTAACTGCATACAACCTGTTAGGATTTAATAATATTTTTCCATATCGCCATGCGCACTTAGAATACAAGCGCATCCCACCTTGTTTGGAAAAATGCAACAGAAACTATCAAGTGGTTAATACACGATTTACTGGATCACATTGCAGTATGTAATCAGAGTAGTCATGAACATAAGCTAAAGAATCTAGCGTCGGCACTTTCCCCCATGATTGCAATGTTTCTGTTACCGAGGCACCTAAGGTCCCGCCCTCGCACTTCCACCGACCGGCATAGCCTCCAGTGCATGTTAGAAGCCTTCTAGTCCCTTCTCTACTTCGGCAATGCATATTCTAACTTGGTAAGGGCTTTTTCGTCTTCTAAAAAGACTAGGGGCGGTGCATGGCTGGCAGCGCACGGCGAATTCAATCATAAAGGACAGCTCTTCTGATTTCTGTTACGAGCGCTAAACCTCGATGTGGCAGAAGAAGACCCCATCCTGTGGACAAGAGGATCTACGACAACCTGCAGCGAGTCTAGAAATAACTTCAACCTTCGGTAATTACCCCGGTCCCCCGTTCCATGGGAGTGCTATTCAGAAATGAAGTGGCACTAGCCGTTAACTACCTGGAATGCTTGTTTCGGATTTGTCTACGGCACCTGTACAGAGATGTCAAATAAATGAACACTTGATACCTCCTTCAACTCTCTGCGAACCAGATAGAACTTAGGTAGATATTGCTGGGAAGCGCTAAAATGAGAACAAAGCAGAAAGACGGAATATACACAAAAGCCCATTTTTAAATGACTCCTCTTAGGCCAATGTCCTTATGACTACCAATGGACATATTTAATGACTTGCGAACTAACTCATCCTTTCCCCCAATACAGTTTCCAAACAGGACGAAACTCTGGGTTTGCTGGGATTTCCGAGGTGGATCAGTGATGATGCAGTTAGATGCCCTCCTAGTTGCATGCAAATTCGACAGCTTGAGCGGTGGCTCATAAGTGTTTTTACGGCAGCGACTAGGTTGTAGTAGTCCACGGAGGAGGTTGATCAAGGGTAACGTTGGGGACGACAATCAAATGAAGGGAGGAGCTATGCAAGAAATTGATTTTTGTTTCTGCCAATTTAGGTAACGGGCTAGTGAGAGGCCCCGCCAGTGTTTCTTCGCCGGGTGGCATAACCTCTGCAGCATGTGTGTTCTGCCCAAGTATTGCGTCTTCTTTCGACGTGAGGAGAGACTCAGGGTTGTGTATGATTATATGATCTGAAAAGTCACGAAGTGCAGATACACAGTAGAGCTATAGAGAAGTTTAAGCAACAAAATAAAAGATAACATGAATGGCTGCGTCCTATGACGAGTAACTCATTCTAAAGAAGAGAGCGATGAGTTACTTCTATTAATATAGGCAAGCTAGCGGACAATTGATCATGCTTCGCATTCCATAACAACACATGAGAGAGCCGAGCT
>NW_020170426.1:100558-101843 GCF_000524195.1 Echinococcus granulosus | reverse complement strand
TTTCAAGTAAGTCGGCGCTTGAAGTTCCGTGCCTGCTTTACGAATTGCAGCGCAATGAGCTTCACGCTTCGCGCAAAACGGTAAGTTGAACATATAATCCCATACGTCACATTGTTAACCAGTCTACCTGACGCGTTTAAAATGTTTCAACCATTAGGACTCATTTCCTAATTGCACACCCATTCATCGTGTGTCCAACCTACACAAATCACAAGCACTCTTCAGCCAATATTATTTTTCTAAACAAAAAACGCAAAATAGTGCATTGACTCCCCCCATAAGTAGGGCTTTCAGGAAACAGAAGAATGAGTTTTTTCCCTGCGAGGAAAACAGGCAAGCGAGTGTCAATAATGCTCCTCACACGACTACAACAAAGAATATAAGCAATGGATCATACAATAATTACTCTAAGTGATCATCGAAGATACTGCGATTTAGTGAACTGAATTAACAGCTACTCACGTGGCGACAACAAGGAAAGACCGTCAAATTCCCACTCAAAGACCAAAAGGACGCAAATTCGCTAACCTCAGTGGAGATACGACACGAGGCGTCGCATGAGTGGTGTAAACAAACTTCTAATACAAATCATGAAAATTCATGCACATCCTTTTTCCCGGATAGACATTTAGCGAAAAACAGGTTGTTTTTACATTCCCACTTATTCATCACACTTCAATCCAAGTGGTAGGACATAGTCAAGCACATTTCCACAAAAGAAAGAGAAAACAGAGCCCAAATAATCATTATATCGTATTTAAAGCCGCATGGTACAGTGACACAGAAATAAAGATTTGAAGTGAATCCCTTAGACAAAATTATGTTTCTAAAAGGCAGTTGCAGAAAACCGTGCTCCCTCTACGCATGGACCGGTCAAAGACAAAAAAAAATATAATACTCCGGACAGTCTAGTCTTTAAGAGGTAGCATTATATCTGAGGCATAAACATCTGGCTTGTGGTGAGTGACTAGCCTCCACAACTAGGGCAGCTTGTGTGCTGACAACGCAGTCGCATTTATATGGGAGAGGAATAGGCAGTAGCCATTTGTCTCTTAAGCAAAGTTATTGATATCATAGAACATAATTGCAGTAACGTCAACAAGTAACATTTTTCAATCCAAATTCATTCCATACGAAATAAAAAATCCTCATAAATCTTGCTGCTAACAAGTAATTTCGAGGAACAATATTACATGACACACCAAATACCAACAGAAATGGCAGATCCGCTTCGACCTGATTCAAATTTATATGTGGACAGATTTTCCCCTATAAATTTGGCAGA
>NW_020170426.1:99146-100458 GCF_000524195.1 Echinococcus granulosus | reverse complement strand
GCATTGCCACACCTTGACAACTACCGCCTACCTTAAGTCGCAACCAAGTGAGTGAGTACAAGAAGATCGCAGGTGATTTCACCAGCACAACACTTGTCCATAGCAAATGCCATGCACTTTGACAGGGAGGCACTTCCCAATTGCCTTGTCATTTGACCAGATCAGTATCGAGGCAATGTAAAGCGATACAGAAGTAAAGGCATGCAGAGGAGAGCAATTGCCGTACACGCGAAGAAGAAGACTGCGCAGTTGTAGTCTACGACAACCACGACACACCAAGTTGGAAAGCGCAATGACACAGTCATGGAAATGGTAATCTACGATAGAAGCACCTTGGTACGTGCATCGCATGAGACACCCATACATTAACATTCAAATAGTACAATTTCCCCTCCTGACAGCTCAGTAGAGAGATGAAAAGCGACTCCGACACACACCCATTGCTTTTGAAACATCGAATGAACGAGGCCAGATCGTTCGACACTAAGAAATGACGTAATTCGACGACATTTGGCAGAACCCATTTCAAAGGAGATTGACTGAAGTGCCACACACTCTCACACAAGTAAGTAGGTGTGTGGAAAAGGAACTGCAAAGTCGCTGACGTCAAGGTGAACACCACACGAATTGCGGCAAAGTATCTTTGCATGCACTCACACACAGCTTGGATGTGGTGTACTCAAATCTCTAATACAAATCATGACAATTCCTACACCTCCCTCTTCCTGCAGGGACAATCGACGAAGGCTACTTTGTTTCTTCACTCACACTTGCCTCTTCCCAAACATTCCACTCATTCATCACACATTAACCCAAGTGGTAGTACGTGGTCAAACATATTTTCCAAACTAAAACAGGCAGAAACAGAGTCCCATTCACCATTACATCATATTCAAAGGCACGCAGAACAGTAGTTGGGATATGAAATGATCCCCTTCCACAAAAATATGATTCCTAAAGATGGTTGCAGCAAATTATGCTCGATGCCTGAATGGGTTTGTTGAGTTATGATGGCAATTAGGCTGACAATGCAGTCGCATTGACACAGGAGTGGAATCGGCAGCAGTCATATGTCTAGTGTAAAAAGTTAACGACACGAAAAAGTATAACCGCAAATACTTCAACAAGTAACCTCCCCCAATTCAGCTTCACTTGATGAGAGATGAAAGTCTCCACGAAGCTTGCTACTAACAAGTGATTTCGAGAAACAATATTACATGACACACTGGGTACCAACAGAAATAACGCAACTGAGGCGGCTCACTTCAATATTATGAATTCGTAGATTTCCTCACCCTACAAATGAGACAGG
>NW_020170426.1:97487-99046 GCF_000524195.1 Echinococcus granulosus | reverse complement strand
ATCCAGTCATTCGCATATGCCTCCCCACTTTTACACTCTCGTTCCAGCTTTCCGCCTTTCAGCATTGCAATCTCCACGCACACCAATCTACACTAATTAAATGCAATTAACATTTCCTAATCACATTCCAAATTAAGGCAATATCCTACCTACCCACCTGCCTGTTGTAGTAGCAACTCATCCATTAGCTGACTGACTGCATTCGTCCTACGCGCAAGGCAGCCAATCAAAGCGACGCCACGTGTCGAAGCCAATCAGAGTGACACCACAGGTCGCAGCCAATCAATGCGAAGCGAGATCTCTAAAAGGTCAAAGAGTAAGGGTTGTGATGACATGCGTTTAACTCTGTACAATATGCTCATCCTTTTCTCTTTTACCAGATAACCATAACACCAAACAAGAGGGGAATTCGATGCAAGCATGTAGTCAGCAGGCCAGCTAATGAGATCATTGCAACGGGTGGATGGGCATTTCTTGGAAAGAAGGCGTCTGTGACATCGTCTCCAGACATTCGGTGCAGTCAGCAACACCATGAATTGGTGTCTTGGCTGTTACTCTACTTGTCACATTTACCACGGTCCTACTAACGTAAGATGCAAGTGGTATCACATACATTCGCTGTCGAAACACAAATCAACGACTGAACCTGCGCAATACATACAGATTGCATGCAGTAGGAGCCACAAAAGGCCTCGTCCCAATAGCCACCGAATAACTAAGGCGAAAGCCACCTTTACGCAATAAGTAAGGAGAACAATTTCTTGAGAGGGTTGGATCACATTGCATAAAACCACCTGTTGACCACTTCTTCGCCATCACCATTCACATTGCTCTTTGATAAGAGCATGCAGGAAATAAACGGCAAACATGAGCTACGTGAGCATAGCGATTCACATCACCCTCACATCCCACTGAAATGCTACCTCAAAGCACCTGCATTCAACGGGACATCTAACACTCCTACTATGTTGGTGGAAACCGCCAGCAGATTCCCACAAATGTCCCTTGAAGCAACAGCACCCACTTCCTCCTTCTCACCGAGACGCAAAGCAAATCTCACACACAGTCAGGCCATAGGCCGATGCACCAGCCCCAGCTGCACAAGTCATGCTGAGGAGGCATCACTGGTGAGACAGTACAGGAACGCAACAAACATGCCTCACCAGGAGTGGCAATTTGACACTTCGATGCACCATTTCACTGACAGTGATTCGCCTTGCAACTAAACAGGTCCACGTGAAAACATTCAGACGAATGGGAGACACATGAACAGGCACGACACCGTCAAATGAAATTCCCCATCACACAACTCGGAACGCAAGTCATCTGCCTGACAGAGACCACACATTAACTGTTGAGCTGGCAATGTCTGATTGTCAGACTATACAGAGATCTCCTTCAACAATACATTGACAAGCACATTAATACGAAATCGCTCATTTTGGGCCCTTACCACCACCACCACCACCACCACCACCTAGAAACATTGTTTGACGCTAACGAGCACATTGGCACAGACATGCTGAGATTATGGAAATACACAGATGGCTGCTTTGCAA
>NW_020170426.1:96117-97387 GCF_000524195.1 Echinococcus granulosus | reverse complement strand
AAACAATCCAGGGCGCATAATTACGTCTAATGCGAGGTGAAGAGGTGAACAACGTGTAAATAATATTTGAAGCTCACTCTATGCCACCTGCCAACGCATGCCAGTGAGACCACATTAGCATCCACGACTCCCCCTCTCAATTAATCCCTCACTCAAACCTCTGAGCATTACTAAGAGTTTGCCTTGACACATTCACCTCCATTTGTCTTTCACAGACACATCTCACTCCCCAACTTTGCATCATTTACAACTCAATTCACATTTCTGAGTGTTACATCCCTTCGCCAAACGCCACACAACAAATTTGAAGAGAAGTTTCAACGACTCAACTCCTCTCGCAAAACAGGCAACCGACTCCACCTTCAACCGACATTTGACGACACGATGGAGGGTCAGGACTGGGGAGGCACCAGTGGAGAGCACAGTAAAGGCTACCATGGGGAGGCAGTGGCCACAGCCGATGCTCAATACCGCGCATAAACAATGCCACCTCGCAAGCGCACACAACCTACATCAAGTCGTTGTTGTGGCCTTTGCTAAATACCCCAAAACTTTGTGATCACATCCACTGTTAACATGGGGAACGAAGATAAAGCCAACGAAACGGCCAATGCGTTAAGCAATACTTTCAATTCCCACTATTTCTCACTTTAGGGGTACGGCTTCTGCCTCAGGTGAGATAACAAAGCCTTCACACAAAAGTGGCATTAGCGCCACACCAAAAAAGCTAACCTGACAAGGAAATTCGATCTCAGTACAAACATGTCACACACTATTGCGACTTCCATGCAGCAAAGCGAGCGTCAGTGGAATGCATTTCATTTAAATTCTTAGCTCCAAGTCAAAACTGCGAAAAACATACATTTTCTAGACTGTTTTACAAACTGGAGACAGTCACACCACACCGTTACCATTACCAAACCATCAACATATCCTTCCTGTCGGAACAAGGGACCTCTGAGACATCCTTCTCCAGCCCACGCGTCCAGGCATTATGGCCTCAGGAAATTGCCAGCAGCACACTGACACGAAGCATGGGAGGTAGGAAGATGGAGATGACAAGGAAATGGATTAGAATTGAATGCTAAACAGACTCGAGCACACAGAACGCCTCCACGAAGACATGCAAAACGCATCAAGTGGAAATGTATTACAAGGGAGTGCCATTCCGCACTCTCCGCCACAAGCACTTGAACGGTGCACTGCCAGCGCGCCGACAGGAGCAGAATCTACTGGTAGACGAGACGGTGCAGTTACCGCACCGAAATTC
>NW_020170426.1:87644-96017 GCF_000524195.1 Echinococcus granulosus | reverse complement strand
TTTTTACACAAGCACTCCTTGCTTTCTACCGTAAAACACTTTTCAGTTTAAGTAAGACACCCATAAACCAACAATCAAATAGTACAACTTCCCCTTGTGACAGCGCTTCATAGAGGTGAATATTGTTTCGATACACGCCCATCATGTTGGAAACATCGAATAAACGAGTTGAGATCGTTTGACACAAAGAAATGACGTGGACGCAGTGTACGTTTCATAGAGCCAAGACTAACTCACTTGCGACACGCAAATAAAGCGGTCAGGAATTTCAAGCAGGCACAAAGTCAAAGCAGGAAAAAACTACTTTTCACTAATCGGAGTTACCAATGTAAGATGGGACAGCTGCTTTTTCTTTGACATTTTATCACAACTAAATTACCTGAGACATGAAGTAGTGAACACACAAAGTACTCACTGCCAAATCAAACAGTTTAATACTAAGGAATTTCCACAAACTGTAATGATTTACATGTAATAAGCTGGAACATATGTGATCTAAATGACCAAGGTGTGTAAAACTCAAATGGAGCAGAACTGACTGACTGCATCAAGCAGGCAAACAAACCCGTGACACGGCACAATTCTTAAGGCACTTAATTGTTAAAACCATCGAAATTGTTACGAATCGTTTATTGAAACTCCCATTGAAGAGCGAAACCAAAAAGCATTTACTACACCGGAAACAGCGGAGGCTCAGCTGACACGACGCCGACGATCAAGATCTTAGTAGAGCATACTAAGGCCAGGAAACCGACCAACAAACGTCGCCGCATGTCCGTCAAGGCACAAACTTCGGAACAACTTAGAAGCTAGAGTGACGAACACTGCAAACCAGCAGAAAAATACGGAACCACCATCAACAAGTATATTGAATAGGAAAAAAAAAAACGCTTACAGCTAACCTCCAAAGCGGTCACACTTTCCTACCGACATACGTAAAAATGATTTGCCTTAGCTAACGTGCAACAGCAGGACCATCGAAACTGTGAATTTCTTTAAGTGCTACAAACCGAAAAAAAGTTTGGAACTGCCAAAGTAATTAGGTCGCGCCATTTCATATAAAACCATGAACAGAAAAATGCGCAGGAACACAACTTCACCGCGGGTCATAGAGTCGTAACCAAGGAAGCTTAAAGCATGGGGAAAACTAATCAGCCCATACCACTAAACAGTAGCTCTGCGAGGCCAACTCGATCCAAAGCGCGGAAAGAGTTGTGGTTCCGTAAACAGTAAAGAACTGTCGCAATACTAGCCATGCGCATCTAGTGAGCAAGTGTAACGCCAGCTGTGGAAGTGAGGAAGCCCACCAGAGGAACTACCGGCATCTCCATGAGACTCACAAATCGTGCGATGCTTACATTTAGCCAAAGTGTGCATTCTGAGTGTACACAGACTAGAGGAATTACACTGTTTGTTAGATTACACGACCCGGAAACATTGATTCACGGTAAATTAGCAACACAGCTCCTCAGAGGTTAGACTTATCAGATGAATACACCACCCCGTACAACTCATCACTGTGAAAGAGACAGTGGAACAACAGAGGAAGTCAGGTTTCCCAGTGATTGTAAAGATCGCAAAAAAAAGGCACAATGGGACTTGAGGTACATATTTCTGACACGAAAGCTTGACCGACAATAACTAACGCCGCCACATACAAATAAAGAGGACAGAACTAAAACAGACAACTTCCATGAAAAGCACCTTTACAAATTGACGACTCGCAGGATATAACACCACCATGCACCAAATATGTTAAGCGCCAGTAAACAGGAGGGACAAATTGATCAACGCGAAATTATCAGAGGGTAGGAGATGTGGACAGTCCCTACACATCACTGGGGTGTCCGGCCAGAGTAATAAAGGACGAACACTTCGGAATCGAATTGCCCGCCTACATAACCAGGCATCCTACTTTCAGGCTAGCTCGTCAAAAGGGAGGTCCAGAAATGCAGACATACAAATCCCAGAGACAAACGCTTGGAAGCGAGAATACAAACAACAGAACCGTGGAAGAAAGCAAGCGGAGAGGAAGTAAAGTGTCTGAGGAAAAACTGGTCAACTATCATATCCTGGAGTGATCAGAAAATAGTTAAAAACAGAGTCAAACACATTTCTCCGACGAGTGCACCGACGCTCAATCGTCTGCTGCGTCATTCATGCCACGTACGAAACTAACTCCCATAACGAACATGGAAAAAGGTCAGCAAGATGCCAACACCGAGACGTACTACAACAGCCAGCCGCTATATGCTTGTGCAATCCAACACCAAGCCCGTGTTACCACGCCACCATCACCCACTCTACTGATCAAAAGCGTCAAATTAGCTACCGCCATTCATGAACGTGCATCAATCTTCCCGCTGTCTTAGCCGCTGCCAACCAAGCTAAAGGGCGTGCGCAACCGCAGGACCCCCAAGAGTAAGTTATAGACAAATCACAACGGCGACATCCTCGCGAGCTACGTGGCGCCCCCCACCCCTTAACGCTAACAGTTGGTACTGGCGTAGTTCCAACTAAATTGACATCACAGCCGCACCGGGTACGTGCCCAGCACCAACAGACACCAGCTACCACAACTGCAAATCGCGCAAACACAAAGCTAGCAACACGTACGAGGAAATAATGAAGTGAAAGTTTCAGAGACTCAACCCGCAGTTAACCCGATGGAGAAAACTACTGAGTAAGCGTAAGACGGGTAGCACGTAAAAAAGGGCCCCAGGCGAGGAGAATCCGATTGTACTCTCGCAGCGTGCTGATGCATGAACCATAGAAGGACAACCCGGAACTGCAAACGTAGACAGCAACATATCCCCAACGAAATCGAATGGAAAAAAGAACCTCCAAGACCTACGGCGGTCACATGGCGTCTCGCGTAACTGATGGGCCTATTACAAATTTCCAAAAAATGAGGCGCTGCGTCTCAACATATCACGACACCTAGGGCAAAAGACGATAGCCGAAGGTGACAGGCCGGTAGTACGCCACCAGACTCGACGACTCCAGCATTGGTACAGATGACACAAGCCACATTGCGCAACGCAGACTTGCTCATTGGCCTAAGCATTTAACCACAATGTCAACTCAAGGCATCCAAAACCTCGCCCCAACTGCGCCAATTTCAGTGCCAACAATGCTAATGGGCTAACTTACTTTCAAGCCATCAGAAGTAAATTGATAAGAGCATATTAGCGTGAACGCATGGCCACATTCCTTATCACCAGCGCGTTAAACATATCTCCTGCCTTGTAAATTTGGAGGAAAACTTACTTGGTAGCAAAACCGCACGAATTACATAGGGGTAAAAGCATAGTAAAGTATAATTTGACTAGAGGTGACGACTTACTTCTAATCAAAACACGCATTCATCGACGCTCCGCCATGTCAAGTCTATGCTATGTCACTTACTTCAATACATGAGCGCAGACGCGGATATCAGCAACTTACTTCAACAAGCCGAAGAAATGAAGAAAAGAAGGCAATATTCATAGATGGTTATCAATTACAAATAATAAGAAGCAAGCAAAAGGAAAACAAACTTTGAAGTTGAGGAATCCGGGCCCGACGATAGACCGATAACGGTTCTCCTGAAAAGGGCACCTGTATGTACAAACCAAAGTCAACAAACTTTATGAGAATATTTGCGTGGAATAATACAGTTGCGTCCGTTTAAACCAGACAAAACCAGCGTTCACAAGAGTTTAATCCGAGCCGATGCGGCTGAAATCCCATTCCTATCGGTATCTAAACGCACACTCGAGGCAGACAAAACGTTATACTTTATAAAACAAAAGTAGAGTAAGCAGGCAACAACGTAAGCATCGTAAAACGCGAGGGGGCAGATGAGGGCAAGACAACAAAGGACGTATCCATCCCCGCCAAATATGGCGCCGTCAGTAGTCAAGTGAATTAAAAACGGGAGTAAATATGAATTATGCCACTAATGCCTTTCTCTGTGATTAGATAAAAGCCCAACTTAAGTTTGACTTTATCGTGCAATTTAAATGCTGCTTTAGCTCAAAAAATTAGTACATATTTATTACAGAGAGAGTTATGGATAAGTACTGAATGCTCGCTTAAAAAGTTCCTACTTCACATAATATTTATCGCCTTTATTTAAAAAATACAATTATGCAACCCTTTGCGTTTTTCTTATTAGCTGCATATGTTCAACTGTAGACCCATGAATATTGTGGAGCGAGACTCCTCGGTCTCCGCTTCCCGATCCCTAGCGTTCCTAGACAAGCCCGGTTGGTTTACTTTGGACATCTTTATTAAAGACGACAAGATGTACAGGGAAAATACAATATTCAAGAAGGAGGGGAGCCGCAGTCGCTAGGTAAGGGAGAGGGCGATCCAGTTACCAGGTTCGAATTTTCTGCTTCCCTCCTCCCTGAAAGGCACATTAAAACAACATAAGTATTACAATATTCCTTGTGATAATGGGCCACTTAGGGGTTCTGGTGTTGCCGAGTGGTTGGTTCTCTGACCATGCCAGTGGCCCTAAACCTTTCTATACGTCGACGATGCACAGTTCAACCGAATATTTTGTTTTTGTTTTGCCTTCCGAGAAGTATTAGTGCTCTACATTAGTACTTTCTACGTTACATTACCGAAGTACAGAAGTATAATACGATAGTGGTTTATCCCTCGGTATTAGTGAGGCGCCACTTGTGGAATTGTGAAGTATCCCTCTTGTACCAGGCTGGGTGGGCTGGCCTTCGGGCCGTGCCAATAGCCCAGACACCTTCTCTGCGCTGAATATATATTCTGCCCGAGTATTGTGTCTTCTTTCGTCTTCAGGAAGTCTTGGGACGCTACAGTAGAACTGAGATTACTGTCACGGGCCAAAGGCCATACGGTCAAATAGAAGCACAAATTGCGGAGACCGAAATTTTCGTGTCGTTAGACGCAGTGTTAAAAAAACTTTCAAAGCATAACACAAGGTGTGTCTCCAAACTTTTCATTTAAAGTTGGATTGACTACATTTTGGTGACCATCACACAAGTTTTTTATTTATTTATCTTTTATTTGTCCTTGCACATGCCCTATTTCTGGGTACAAATTGGTACTTTTATGCATTTTTGAAAAGTTTTCTGGATTATTTTATGTTATGAAGACGTCCACCCTTTCGTTTTAATTAATGAATACTTATTGCTAGGTCTCTTTTAGAGTAGAATTACTCTAACTCTGTAAAAGACAAAGCTGATACCACCTACGGCATTGTGTTGGCAACTTAATGTCGCATCACACCATCCTCCCTAGAACTTCTACCCTTGCGCTAAATTGAAGAGAATTACCTTCATCTTTTGAGTAATTACCAATGATTTAATACAGGCATGAATTATGAGTCAACGTTCCTAAATGGCTCAACCGTAAACCTGACGCGACCCGTATTTGTGGGGTTCATGTTACCCTAACTTCTTGACAACTGTATAATCCAGGATATTGATAAATTCAATGAAGCAAAAGAGGAAAGCGACAATCATGAAGATGTGGAAAACGTGTAGACAGTGCCACGCATATTTCTGATCCCCACAACGAAAAGGGAGTACTGCATCAGCAAGTGTTCAATAATGCCAAGTAGACATTCTATTTCCCTACCATGTTTGCGGTTAAGGCATAGACTCCCTAAAACTGATCCAGAATAACTATTTGGGAATTTTTACAACAAAAATGAGATAAGCACAGAAATTTTCGTGACAATTTCATTTGTTAATATGAGCACAGCCAAAAACCCATAACCTTTTCGCAATGCATTACAAGCTTGCAGCGGACCCTCCCTTTATACAGCATCTTGTAGTCAGAAGCAAATACCTAAAGCTTGAGCATCGCCGCCTATGTTTCTCTTCCATCTTCCGGATTTTCACTTCAGGTGTGATTAATTGAAGCCAAGAAAGGATGGTAGATAGCTGACAGGAGGCATGCGAGTGGAATATGGATATGGAATCCAGCATTGTCTCGAAATACCGGAAATGGTACTTTCTCCCGACAGATTTTCTACCTTGAGGGAGAAACCTTACTGGCATACTTCAGTTGACATCGTGTTGTATTGAGTAGGCGGAGCTCAACCGCCAATATCTGACCTTCATGCACACTCACATACACATATGCACACACACACACACAGCCTGAAGCAAAATGGGCATTGAAAGTGCGGGGTGAGTAGCAAGCGAATTGCCTGTAAATAACCGAGATGTTTATTTACCCAATTTTGGATATAAAAGATATTTCTTAACATAGAGCAACCAACAAACAAAATAAAGTGGATGGTGCACCCTTACAGCGTACATGCAAGGAGTTAAGAATAAATCCATTGGCTTAGAGGACTGTCGTAATCCGGTGACACAATTGGGATATACTTGCTTTGTGGTTCCCACAAATTTTTTATCTCCCATTAAGGCCACGGGTGTAAACCAATTGCCTCAACATCACCAACGCTACACATCAGTGAAATGCCTTTTTTGACACAGCAATTTCCAAGCTTTGAATTGCCTTTACCACGCTTGACCAACAGTCTATGCTATGCAAGTTCAAAATAGGCGGGAAATAGAACAAACAGGAAAAAGAATGCCTCTGATGGACACACATCCATGGTACACAATAATGTGTGTAGGCACTCGCATCCACTTTATAACTGACAATTGAGTACAAGCCACCAAAGGAACAATTTTTGGCCACCTGATACATGTCCTGAAAAAAAAACTCCATTTAGCCCACACATAGATGTCGTGATCGTACGGCCCTGACATTGTTAAATCCATATGAAATGGATTGAAATTGAATACATTTAACAGCCGGCGATAAAAAGTCGATTGAGGGTTCACAAATTTCACTAGCTTCACACGTTTAATCGTAGGGGCAGGCAATAATGATGGGTGAGCTGACATACCTCTCCCCACCACTTTTTACGAATTTCCAGTTCATTAGGGAATTGTACATGCGTATTTCAGCTGATCTGTGTAAGAGCGAACGTAAGATAGGAAAGCACACGTATCACTTATCCAAGGAACTAGTGATTTATTGGTCAAGGAAAAGTTTTCCAAAGCAGGAAATGACAATTACAAATATGAGAATAATTGTATGAAGGAATAAACTGTGAAAGACGTGTCAACGGTGCTAGAAAATACAAGTTCTTCACACTGGTAAAATGGAAGGTAAAAGGTGAAGAACAGCAAGGTTAAAGTCAGGAGTTCAATGAGATAGTCGGACGCACATAGATATTGTCTCCTGTTTGAAGCCATTGCGTTCGTAAAAGGCCACCTTATCAGAGTTACAATCAAGCGAAATCTTATAGCATCCCTGCGACCGGCCAACTTCGATTAGAACAGAAACCAATCTACAAAAGAATCAAAATGACAAAAAACTGGACTAAGAAAAAGGTAGCTTAAGTCAGAAAACAACAAAAAGCTGCAGCCACTATTGTAACTATTGCGTGGCCTTAAAATGACAGACAAAAACCACCCATAATATCATTGAAGCGTTCAAGACAATGGGCACTCACAGCTTCCCAAGACCTTTGCTACGGTAAGCCTCATCGATCACAACATCCTCAATGTGGCCACGCTATTAAGTAATAAAAAAGAAAAGATTCCAAACTTTAGAGCGATTATGGATCATTTTCAGCTCGACAAGTAAAGTCGCACATCCAATCAATTTACGGAGAGGCAAATCTTCCAAAACAACTATGAAGTATGTGTTTGGACGGGAAGTGAATTCCTTAAAGCGGCCTGAAAATAATGACAATATCACTACTTACATTCAAATTCCTCTTTAGATATATCTCCCACAACGGTTAGCTGCTTCAAAAGGTGCAAATAATCTAAAAGTTATTAGAGAGGATTTACGTGAATACCATAGTCAGTAGACTTCAACGGCCTTAATAAATACTGAAAACCGGTAGGATTAGTGTCTGTTGTAATGTTTTTGGCTTGCAAAGCAGCATCAAGGCCAAGATCTTGCAGAACAGAAGGCTCGAATGCAAGAGACATATGCAGACACGCGAGGATTCAAAGGAACGCGAAGAACAATTAGCCGTGCTATGATCAGTTAGAGAAGATTAAAAGAAATATTCTTATTCGGCAAATATAACTCTCACTAACATTAAAACATAAAACAACGAAAAAAATTTTAGAGGTGCAATGTATTACCATAAAAATCGATAGCAGATAACTATATCCAAACGCTAGCTGCTTCCAATTGCAAACATTCTAGTTTGAAAGGAGCCATTTTGAGAAGGGCCCTCTTTGCGTTTTCTCAGTTAATCAAATAAAGACTAACCGTCATTACAATCAAGAGATTAGCAATCCTAAAATAAATCTTATATTTCTCTTAATATGAATTATGCAATTTGGAGTTATTATGTAATACGAC